>NC_143054.1:181404500-181555500 GCF_052426305.1 Pelodiscus sinensis | reverse complement strand
AAAAGAAGCAGATAGGAAAGGTTCTAGAGACACAAATCAGCCAGTGAAGTACAAAACTGGCAATAACAAGATTTCTCCTGCTAGATCCTCACACCTGCACTGAAGAGGGGGTAGACTAGACTGAAGAGAATACAGTAATTACTCGTTTAACACATGCCCACTTAACACGTTTTCGCAATAGCACAATTTTTTTTTAGGGAACATTTTTCGAATAACACGACCATCCCCGAAATAACACGAAAATAATCAAGTGGCGGACTACTTCGCGCAGCAGTATACGTTGGTGAAAACAGAGATAATATGCATGAGAGGATGAGTACACATGGTCACAGCGCTCCTCCGCTCACTCACGTGTTTATCTTTGTGTTTTAACAAACCACGGCGACTTGTATTGCTAGTTATCTTGTGTTGCTAGATATCTAATGTTGACGTTGACGACCCAGCACCAACAAAAAATTGACTTTGCCACCACCACCAGAAATGCAACCCCCATCTTTTCCATTATTTTTAATGGGAAAATTGACCCTGCATCGTACATTTTCGCTTAGCACAAACATTTTCAGAAATGCATCTATAGTGTTAAATGAGGAATTACTGTATAGCTGCCCCAAGGAGTTTACATTTGAAATAGAGAAAACAAGAAATTGGAAAGGAAATAGGGGCAGAGGGAGGCAAAGTGATTTGCCCAAGGACATACGACAGGTCAGTGGCAGAGCTGAAAGTTAAACCCAGCCCAGGTCTTCTGTCTCCCCTTCTAGAGCCACAAGACCACATTGTTTCATTTATGATTTTTTTTAAAGTGAACATCTGTCGATTGAGATCTGGATTGAGACAGCTGCCATCTCATTTCACATGCAATCCAGCTGGACTGGGATTGAAGAAGTGGAAGGTTATATACTGTGTCCAAATACCAATTCCCCAGTCCTCTCCTAAAACTATAGCTCCATGTGGCCCACCAGATTAAAAACCAGAAACAATTGCTCTGGGCACACAGAATTAGTATTAGTATTACCAAATATTGATAAAGCAAGAAATACAGAAGAAACAATCTGTGTGGCAGCAATGACAATGTAACCCATATGCTCCACCATGACCTGACTGATCTTGCAGATGGAGGCAAGCTGGATCTGCAACCAGTCCTCTGTTGAAACCCATGTAGCTTGCCTGTCTGTATCCTGCCCTTCTCCATCTCCTGAAAAGATGCCATGATGTTTACTGAACTTCTGGGGTTGTACTGGAATAGTAAAGGCATGTCTACACAACAGAGTTATTTCGAAATAATTAGTTTTATTCAGAAATAACGTTGTGAGCGTCTACACAGCAAGCCCATTATTTTGAATTATTCCGAAATACCAGGCAACTTATTCCGGAGTCTGTAACCCTCATTCTACGAGGAATAACACCTATTCCAAAATAGCTATTTCAGAACAGGATGTGTGTAGACAGGATGGCTGGAGTTATTTAAAAGTAAGGGGTCTCCAGCCCTTCCCACAGGTGCCCTGCTGGCCCCCCCATCCACACTCAGTAAAACTCTATAGTAACCCTTCCCCTGAAGACCTTAAAGAGCTTGTGGCACAAGGCAGGCTCTGACTGCCCTGAGCCACAGATCAACAGCTTGCATAGTTGTCCCTGCTGACATGAGCCACCCTCGTGCTCTGTCTGAGCCCTGCACAGCTTCAACCGAGCAGGAAGCCAGCTCCAAAGACCCTGCCAGGGGCCGAAAGAGGTGCACCTTCCCATGCCTGCTTGTCCCTGGGTCATCGGGGTAGTGAGGCTCCCCCCAGACATCCGTGCCCCTGTAGGAAAGGGCCAACTGTCTATGCCACAGATGGCCTTGCTCAAAGCACATTGCCTTTGTCTGACCTGAGTCCTTTCGGTCTTGGCTCAAAGATGAGGGCTAGGCTTCAGGTACACTGTCTCCAGAGATGACTTCCCTTCTCTTTGTCCTACATAACTGGACCAGCTGCGAGAGGGGAGCAGTCAACACCTCCCCTGGCTACCTCGTGACCTCACCTGACCTTCTGGCACTGGAAACCACATGAGGACCTCCAGAGGGAGCATATTGCTGCCCTGTGAGCCCTGCATTGCTCCATGGACTGGTAGGACCACTGACTGGAGGAAGACCTCCAACTGCACTGAGAGACCTAGTGGGAGCTGCTGGAGCAGAGCCGGAACATCTGCACAGCTCTCCAAGCATTCATCACCAGCATGGTACCCACTCCTGCTGCCACTTCCATGCCAGCTCCTGCCCCTCCTGCTTCTTCCCCTATTTTCCCCCCGTGGCCACCAAGGGCCCTGCACACAAGGCTGTGGGACCACCCGCGGTGGGCACCACTACCAGGCTCAGCCCTAAGCCTCTCCTCCCCACTCCATCCCTTCCAGTTCCCTCCTTCTCCATCCAAGTTTCTTTCCCCAGTCACATGCCCAGTTATATTTACCCGAAATAAAACCAAAGAGATCATTTTTTGAAAACGAATGGTGTATTTCATTGTTTCAGCATGGGAGGGGAGGGGAAGGGAAGGGAGGGATGTGGGAGGACAGATACAGAGGGGCAATGAACAGGCCCCTTGTGGGGAGGCCCAGGGAAGAGTGTCACTGGGGTCCATGTGTGAATCTCTCCCTTGGAGTCTCCCGGATGCACACAGTCCCCTGATGGGCCTTCTGGATGGCAGCTGTATGTAACTGCTCAAAGGCTCTGCTAATTTGGTCAGCCTGTGCCCCCCTGCCAGGGAGGAACATCTCCCCCCACTTTCACAAATATTGTGAAGGCACAACTTGCTGCCACCACTTGGAAGATGTTTTGCTCCCCAATATCCAGGCGGCTGAAGAGGCATCTGAACCTCCCCTTAAATACACAAATGTACCCTCCAACAAAATGTGGGCCCTGCTGAGCCTGGCATTGAAGCATCCCTTGTTTTGGTCCAGGTGTATAGTGTAGGGTTTCATGAGCCAGGGGAGCAAAGGGTAGGCTGCGTCCCCCACAATAAAGATTGGCATGTCCACATAGATATGACCCTGATGATGTATTCAATGCCCAGTGGTCAGGAGTCCGGATGGGGATGTGGGTGCCATCAATAGCTCCCTCACACACAGTTGAGGAAGCCCATGGTGGCAAAGCTGGTGATGATGGGGTCCACATCGCCCAGGATGATGATCCTGCACAGCATGACGATGTTGATGGCCCACACTACATGTACAAGGAGACAAACAAACACAGGGTTGCCAGGGTCCTTGAGAGGCCCATGAATCCACACACCCCCCCTTCACACACCAGGAGTAACCCCCTACTTCATTACTTACTCCATCCCCTGTCAGGGCTTTGTAAAGATGGAACTGAAAAACCTCCTAGGGAAGGGGCTTCCACCACCATCATCACAGTCCCCTGGGGAACCCCATTCCAGAAGTTCATTACCCTCCTGGGACAATAGCACAGGAGTATTTTCATGACCATGGCCCCGATGGTCCATCTCCCCATGCTGAACGGGTTCCAAATGTTTCAGTACCTGTCCAGTGTGGCGAACTTCCAAATGGCAATGGCGACCCGCTTCTGGAGGGGGATAGTGAGTCACATGTGGGTGTCCTGTTGCATGAGGGCAGGGCTGAGCCCCTCACACAGCTCTAGAAAGGTGTCCTTCCACATGCAGAAATTCTGGAGCCATTGCTGATCATCCCACTGCTCCATAACAATCTAGCCCCACCTGGTATCCAGGTGCTAGAAGCGGCAGTACATGGAGTGCCGGGGAGGTTGGGTGGGTTGTACTGCATGAGCAGTGCCAGCAGAGAGAGGAGGAAGTTCCTTGCAACGAGCTGGGGGTTGTGTTCCTGCAGGACCAGGAAGACATCCCACAGAAAGTGTTGCAGGATGTGCAGCACAACCAGTAAGAGCCATTGACTGCTGCGAGGCAGGTCCAGCTCCATGGCTAAAGTGCTGAAGGGCAACCACAGCAGGCACAGAAAAGGCTTTGCTGTCCCTTGAGGAGGTAGGCACAGGAGAAGAGCTTGAGACAGGGCTGTGTATGGGGGGAGGTCCCTTTAAGCTCGAGCCTGAGATAGCCTCAAGCAACAGCTCCAGGAAGAGAGTGCTGTCCTGATGCCCTGCCTGAAGTGCTTCTGGGTGGCCTTAAAAGAGATTCAGTATCCAATGAGTGTGGACACTCAATTTCAAAATAGCTCAGTGCTACTTTGATCGGCATTTGCTATGTAGGCGCATTCTTTCCAAATAAACTATTTCGGAGTATTTCTTCTGGAATAGCTTCTTCCAAAATAAGTGTGTCGTGTAGACGTACCCTTAGAGGGAGGAGCATGGGGAAATACGGTTCTAGGCTACATGACTCTCTGCTGAAACAGTCTGTTCACTGCTCTACTGTTATAACATTTAGAAAAGGAAAACTAGGACTGAATATCGAGGGAAACTTCCTGGCAGTCAGAATGTTAGACTGTGGAATAGTGTCCAAAGGGATGTGGGCAAAGCCCTTTCACTTGGGTCATTTAAAACTTTCACGAATACAGCACTAGAAGAGAGCTTCTAGGAAACAGTTTTGCACTGGTGGGGAAGTAGCCCCGGGTGATCCAGTTCTGTAGATCTCTTTCACGTGTAATTTGCATACCTTTTATCGATGGCAGGAGTTAGCCCATAGTCTGAAAAGTGTTTGGGATACCTTGGAATGAAAATCTTTATATATAAATGATAGATAACACCAATCACATTATTTAAATGAAATTGACTAAAGCTCCTTTATTCTGACGGCAGCATTAAATACTTTGGGAAAACACAGCAAAAATAATGGTGTTACAGCCGGTCCCCGAGTTACGAACGGTCGATTTACGACCGTTCGCATTTATGACCAAACTTCCCATTAAGCAGTCATAAAGGCGGTCCCCGAGTTACGAACGTGACCCGAGCTTCTGAAGAGCACAATCGCAATGTAACTCAATGGGGTCCGACTTACAAACATTTCGAGTTATGGCCAAGTGTTTGGTCCGTAACCTGTTCGTAACTTGGGGACCGGCTGTACTTGAGTAAGTGAACCCGCCTCCCCCTCCCAATTTACAGAAGGATTACAAAGTCAATTGCAATAGGTCTGATTCTCTTCTGAGTTATCCTGATTTTACACCAATATAATTCCATTGATTTCAAAGGCATTCTGATTTACATTGTTGTAAGAGCAGAATCAGACCCTCGGCATTGAAGATTCCATCCATTTCACAAGTCAGGGAGCAAAGTGGGAACTTCTATTCACTCTTTTTTTTTCTATTCATTTTTACTTTATCTAATTAATAGTTGTGGTTCTTTCAAGGTTTAAGACATTATTTGAGTGCAATGACCCTTTTAGTGTCTTTCAGTCATTTCAAAGTATCTCAAACACTTTGCAAGTGGTGGGCAAAACACTGAAATTAGTGGAGATCACAGAAATTAGAGACTGAAAAGAAGTACAAGAGTTACTGGATCATCTAGTCCAGTTCCTTGCCAGTGGAGAGTTGTTTGCAAAAGTGTATAGTCTAGTGTTTTATCCAAATTTTAAATGTGAAAGCATTGGAATGTCTACAGCCTTCTATGAAATCTACTCACATAAGAGCTCACCAGAGTAAGGGTTCAACTACTAGGAGTGTGATTCCTCCTATCTTTGGGATGCTGAACTGTTGCTAGTTTCACATAATATTCAGACACAAAAATGTATTGTACAATCATTAGTAAATATAACCTTAAACTGGCAAAGAATTCTATACTACATAACTCAATCTGAGAAGTTAATTTTGATTCTCTTCTAGCTCAAGAAAGAAGCTGATGGGTATTGAAAAACCACCTCAGAGATATTTCACGATATTTCAGCCAGAGAACGGCGCCTGCAAGACAACTTGACAATTAAATCAGTTGCTTTCCATGTGGTGCTGCTGCAATGGTTGAGTCTTCCCAAGTTAATTTAGAAGTAAGCAAGAAAGTGCCATAACAGTGTGTTTTTGAACCACAGCATAGTGGCTTAATTGATTTACTCTTTATTCTTTTTGAAAGACAGCAGAATGTCAAAGGTCTTTCTTTTGTGAAGTACTGGAAAACCCGTTGTCAAACAACCTCTACTCATTTAATAATTTATCCCATTTTGTAAAAGAAAGGCAGCTGACATGCAGTAAATCTAGTCCATGTTTAAATTACTGCATTGAACAATAATAAGGCAAATGAATAATCTAGTACATCTATTTAAAATTAAACATATATGAAACTGTTTTCCAAATGATCACCAAAGGCTATAGTTTAAAGGCAGGACTGAAACCATGAACAGAATGAAAATGCCTAACAGTAGTTTGCAAGTGGCAGCAGAATTATTTATTCTATTTTTTCTATACATAAGGAATAGAGCTAAATGAACAATGTTTAAGCATGTCAGAATTTCATCAATTTTGCATGAGCATTCACAAATATCCTGGTGGGGGTAATTGCTTGCAAATACATTTAAACTAATGATATGTTATATCCTTACTTGATATAAAACTATTAAAAGATATGGTATTGCATTTGACAATGCCATGCAGCTGGGTCAAATCTTAATGACAGATTTCTGCATTTGTAAATTAAGATACACTCTGCTGGAAGCAAATATTTTGTAAAAATAAAAGCCATACACTATGTAAGTTTGATCATTTATCTAGGGGTTCTTTTCCATTTTTCTAAGCATGGTGTTTGCTAATATGGGGAGAGGTGAAACTTGCTGTACAGGAGTGGAAAGAACTCTAAAAATCCAGTCTGGTTGTTTTTCATGTAGTAAGGTATATGGGGCTTGTAAAATATACCATATGGTTTTAACAATCCAATTGGAAAGTTACAGGGAAAGGAGCTGCTGTGCACCAATTCAATTAGAATAATTACGTTCTTCTAAATTAAGCCGTTATTTAAGTGTGTACATGTGGGGAGGTGTTGTAGAACCTACTTCATGGAGAGAAATTTGGGGTTCAGAAACTAGTCTAAACAATATCAGAAACTGGGGAAGTAGTATTTTAAACTGAAGTTAGTGTAATCAGTGTGACAGAGGCCTAGCTGGTTCTTTACTTGCTGGGATGAGGTGGTTGATTCAGAGGGTGATGTTGTTTTACACTCAGCATATACAGTATCAGTGATTATTTTATTTTCCTGCTTATGTAAGCTTGTGATCAACGTGGCTTTTTGCTACTGAGACACTTTGGTTATTTACTAAGGATGTGAAAAAATATGAAATACCTAAACATTAAAATTTCCACAAGATGCAGCCATGTACCCTTAAAAGAACAATAATATGCTCAAAGTGTTGCAGAATGCTGGGTCCTAGCCTGATGTCCCAATGGAAGCCATATGATGTTTTGATTGTAAAAGAGTTGTAGATACACTTTCCCAAAATTGTTTCTTGGGACTTAAAATTCTATTATGATGTCATTACAAGGCTATGCATTATCTCCATAATCTCAGAGAAAAAGAAACCCTCGTGAGGGAAATTGTGTCCCACTGAGATAATGCTGCATATGGCTTCTATATACATCCAGCAGCCTATGCATTGTACCAAATAATAAGGCAGCATGGAATAACGGCAAGTTCTAATTTACTCCATAAAGAAAGCTTCCAAAATTGTCACGTTGCTGCTTAATTGATCCACACACATTGAAAGGCTCTCAGCCTTACAGCTTTTGTCATTACACCCTGTCTCTTGACAGAGACAGTGCAGAAAATGTTTAGTGACACAAGCTTGATGTTGCAATTGCCCTCAACAAACCACCTATTGCACTGCTTCCTTCTCCGGCATAGGCAACGTAATCCAATCCACAAATAAGGCCAGATTCTGCTTTATTAAAGCCTTTGGTGTTATTCCAGTTTTCATCAGTGTACCAGAGAGCAGTGTCTGTTGTTCTTTCTGCTAGCTCAGATTTAAATAGACAAAATATATTTATTGATGTGTAAAAAGATAATCTTATGCAGCAAACATGCTTTTGGGGAAGGGGGCGGGGAGAGAGGGAGGTATATTTCATTGTGCTTTTGATGTCATATGTTAGAAAGACTTCCTCTGACTCTATAGAATTTTATAAACCCGGGGCCGGATTCTCAACTGTGTGAATCAGTCATAGCTCCACTGAAGTCAGTGTAGCTATTTCAGTTTACAGCAGCTGAGGATCTAGCCCCAGATATTATATGTAGCCACCTACAGCACCTTTACTACACAATGAGGGTTTCTGTTACATAGCAATTCTACACCCTTTCCCTTCACCACTCTCTCTCTCTTTGAATTGCTGATTTCTAACATCACTGAAGATTATAATAACCGTCCTTCATAATGTACTGCAAATTTTATTATAAAGCACAAATTCTTTGGCTCCTAAGCACCATCTTATAGAGAGCCAGTGTGCTGTAGTTCTTACACATCCAGTAATGTGAGCAGAGAGCTAATGAAGGTCTTTATGTAAATTTTCCGGTTATCAGGTAAAATCTGCACATAGAAATCTGTCACATGTTATAAAAATTCTTTATGTTATCAAATGCTAATGATAACTCAGAACACAGAGCCCATGGAGAATCTTTGAAATCCTTGATAAAAACTGCATTCCGCCCCAAAGTCTGGAGCCTTGAATTTCCATGACTGCTACTCCGGTTTGTAATTAGCATAGAGCAGGCGTCTCTGCCCTCTGAAACCATAATGTTAATTACAAAAATTACACTGTGTTTAAAAGTGCAATTAAGAGACTGCGCTGCACAAAGGGAATCTTGGAACCTCTTTTCACACTTCGAACTCAGGTCACAATGCAGCCCGTCAAAGAGAGGCCCAGACTCATTCCCTTTTACAGGCTTCAGAAGATCATACAGGGATCTCAGCTACAATGAGCTCTGGTGGGATCTGCAGAGTCCTTAATGAATCGTACTCTTTCTTAGGAAGTAAAGTAGGTAAAATGAAACTAAATAAGGGCCTGATCCGGCAAATGGGGTGCTTGTCACAAGGATTAATAGCAAGAGTCAGCCCTGTGGCCCACATTAAGCATGTGTACTCTAAAAGTGGACGTGGTGAGACCACATGAGTAACCAACATGCCACACTGCAAAGGATCTGTATGGCAACTAAAAAAAAAAAAGCCTTTGTAACACTCTGGTGTGTTTGCTCTGTTAGTAAATTTGGTGAGATTGAACTCCTCCAGTGCTGGTCCTTGCCTGAACTTCTGAGCTGCCATGGGATACATTGTTGTCCCGCAGGAATGCTGCTGCTTTAAAGATACGTACCTGCTACACACAGCAGAGCTTGGGGTTTCTCTTGCAGTGTTTCAGGTATGTGAAGACCCAGCCAAGCAGCTTTTTTCTTTTAACAAAGGGGGACAATTATAATTAATAAATATTCAGAGAGGGTATGTCTACACAGCAAAGTTATTTCGAAATAACAGTCGTTATTTCAACATAACTTTCCTAATGTCTACACAGCCAAACCGCTATTTCGAAATAAATTCAAAATAGTGGAGCACTTATTTTGAATTTGGTAAACCTCATTCCACGAGGCATAACGCCAAATTCAAAATAGCTATTTCGAAATAAGTGCTGTGTAGAAACTTATATCGAAATGGGGGGCCTCCAGCCTTCCCAGGATGTCCTGGTGGCCACTCCAGCCTCAACCAAGAACACTCCTCTCTCTCCCGCATCCTTGGAGCCCTTAAAGAGGTTGACTCTGGCCACAGTGCCTGTGCCAGCTCCAAGACTGCCAGCCCAGAGCCGGCAGTCACTGCCCCCAACCCAGTGGCCCCAAAACATGAGCCAGCAAGCCACTGGCAGCCAGCCCTCCACCACTCCCCGGGAGCAGTCTCCCAACTCCCAGGAGCCTGCAGGGCCTGGAGAAGGTGGATGCCTTCCTGGTCCAGGGTACAGATCATGGACCTTATTCAGATTGGGGGGATTCCCCCAACGTCTATGATCTTTGCACTAGACGGAGGAATGTGGTCATCTATGGCAGGATATCTGCCAGCCTGGCCACCAAAGGGCACATGCAAACCCAGGAGCAGGTTTGCATGAAAATCAAGGTGGTCTGGTGAGACCCCCAACCCTGAGCCCCGAGCTTCCCCTCCCCCTTCTTCCCCTTGCTTCCCCCTTCCAGCTCCCTACTCCCAGGTTTCTCCCTCCCCTCTCCCACCCTCTCTCTTCCCCTCTCTTGCTTCCTTTCCCAGTATCACCAGAGTTTCATTCCCCCAACCGCTCCCCCAGTTTTGTTAAATAAAGAGAGTTTGTGTTCATGAAAATACATGTATTTTATTTTTGACATCAGAAAGGGGGGCTAGGGAGGGGTAAGTGGAAGGACGTGAGGGAAGAATGAGGCACGAGCCCCCAGTAGGGCAGACCAGGGAGGCTCATAGTGCTCCTCAGGGTGGAAGCTCTCCTGCAGGGCCTCCTGGATACTGACAGCCCCCGATGGACCTCCTGGATGGCAGCCTGCAGAAAGTTCAGCCAGGCTCGTAGCAATGCGTCCACGAGAAGCACCAGAGTGCCCAGGGGCAGCTCTGGCTCCATGTTGCAGAATGATGTAGTGTCCCGAGTGAGAGCAACTAGAGCACGCAGAGACAAAATGCTTTGCTGTCCCTCATCCAGGTAGGCAAGCAAGCAGGGAAAGCTGAGAACCAGCTGTCTGGGGGAGGAGGGGGGGGATTCCTTTAAGCACAGGCATCAGATAGCCTCAGGCAGCAGCCACACAAAGTAACTCCTGACCTGATGCCCTGCCGGACCTGGTTCTGGCTGGCGTTAAATGCGATTCAGCATCCACTCAGTGTGGACGCGCTATTTCGAAATAGCAAAGCGCTATTTCAAAATGCATTTTGTGTGTGCATGATTTCAAAATAACTTATTTCAAATTAACTATTTTGAAATAAGGTACTTTGAAATAACGCTGTAGTGTAGACATACCCAGAGTGCCCAGGAAAAGGCAGGAAAGCCTACCACCAGAGGTCAAGGCAGTGAGGATTGTGCAAAATGCGCTAAATGAAAAAGAAAATGGATTTACTTTTATAATAGGCATAATTCTTGTAATGTCTAAAGTACCTGATGTCAGAGTATTTCAAAGCACTTCACAAACACTAATCAATTAATTGTGCTCTTCAGAGCAGTCTTCCACGCATGATTACATTTAAGGGAAACCGAGGCACGGGCTGACATGACTTGTGCTAGCTCACAGACAAGGTGTGTGGCGATGCTAGGAAATAGAATATAGCCCTCTGGACTTCCAGTCTTGCTTTTAAACTCTTGTTGACAAATCTTTTCCACTATTTGGAAAGCTTGCTTTATGTTCCTCTTGCTACACTCCATAAGGGGACGTCTACACTTCACGGCAATTTCGGGATACTGGAGGCATTCTGAAATACCTACTCCACATCTACACAAGCTGCCCATTATTTTGAAATATTTTTCAAAAGAATGGGCATGCTATTTATCCATCCTGGTAAACCTCGTTGCACGAGAGATAAGGGTTGGCTAGAAATAGCGCATTATTTTGAAATTTGGTGCTGTGTAAATGTGCCAAATTTCAAAATAGCCTATTTCAAAATAGATAAGATACGGAATTTGCATAGCTCAAATTGTGTATCTTATTTCAAGTTTAGGGTGCTGTGTAGACACACCTTACGAGTATTTTGAGGGCATACATTATGCACCCTGAATGTCCAAATCATACTTTTTCTTGACCTTCTGGGATAAAGCATATGACCATGTCTTGACACAAATGAGTTATTTCTCTAGTTGGTACATAGGATGGAATTAAACAATATTTAAGACATAATTATAGACCAAGCTGTGATATGAAGTGTGATCCATTAACTTAGCTTAGTCCTTTCTTTAATTCTCCAGGAACTTTTCTATACAACCTTATGAAACAACTTCAATAACTGTTCAATAAATTATCAACCTGACCTTTCCCAATAAAATTGAATACTGGCAGTGCTAAGGATGAAGGGAAGCTGAAATTTGCTGAAGAGCTTATGAAGTGCAGTTGGCAGATTAAGAAAAAAGAATCTATTTTCCTCTTCTTTGCCTTCTACCTGCCCAACTGGTTATAGAACCAGACAGTTTACATATGTGATCCTTCCTATTTAGAAAATTAATGGTGTTTCCTGGCTCCAAATCACAGCTTGTGGTGCTCTGCAGGCGATGAAAAACTTGGCCAGCTTCAGCAGCAAAGCAGCCATTAGAAAATTAACCCTTGGTGGCAAAAGAGCAAAGGTACCCGAGTGAGGTCCACAAGAAGTGGCAGGCTGTAGCTTTCAGGTGTACCTACATATGTTAGCAGTGTAAAACCAGCAAAGCAGTTCCCCCAGAGAGGCCATATCAAGCATGTTTGTAGTTGGATACTGTGGAGAGGGCATGGCCATTTCACTTGGCAGCAAGAACAACCAATCTGCCATGATTTTCATTATAGCAAGAGAATAGCTCTGAGCAGAGATTATGAATCAGAGCCATACCTGTAAACTGTACCTGATTGCGAGGGAGAGTATGTTGCTCATTTTAGACCCAATTTTGCCTCTGCTCCAAACAAACCTGTCACAAGCCATTTCCATTTATCATTGTAAATTACTGACCTCAGAAACAGTCAGTCACAAAAGCAGAAAACTTAAAAGAAGTTGATTCCACATCATTCCAAGCCCTTTCCAGCAGCCTTTGTTGTTTAACTTACGCTGGGTAAAGATGGGCCCAAACCAAAACCCTGGATCCAAATACCCCATACACAAAATTGTGGAGATGATTAGAGTCTGGCACAGATTATCCAGTTCTGAATACTGCACATATCCCTAATGTATAAAACCATGAACCAAACCCTTGACTCTAACTACACCCAGAGTTTGGGGTGTTTCCATGCAAGGGATCAGACCCTCAGGCCAGGGTAAATCTCCTTGAGCCAGATGTTCAAAGGGGACTTAAGCGCTAAGGCATGTTTTCCCTCTTGTACACACACATGTCCATAAACAGTGAACACTTCAGTATCAGCTCTGAGAGCAGGGGCAAGTGTGGGCAGAACACATTGCAGTTTAGTCATCCTGGGCCAACATAGTTGGAGGGCGGGGGAGGGTGGTCATACTTATAGCATACTGCGGTTTCTCTAACTTGAACAGGGCATGGAGGAGGAAGCCTACTCCCAGCTGACTCCAGGCCTGGAGAAGAAGAAAGATGGCATCACCAAATCTCTACCATCTTCCCCTCGGGTGTTCCGAGCACAGCTCTGGATTGGAATTTTTGCAGCATGGTTCCATCTCTAATTCATAGCACCCCTTTTAAATGCCTGTGTTACCCACTTGGATTGTGGTGGGTTAAGTGTTATGATGACAGCCTTGCTCTCCAGAGAATTATCTCACTGGCATTGTTAGCTGTCCACTGGGCATGATGTGATGCAATGTAAAGAAGTAATGTATCTCCTGTACTATGGACTGGTTTCTATCCAGGATCCTTCCTCCTATAATTTAATAGTATCTACTGAGTGTGCACAATAACCAATTGTTCCTTAGGTCACATCATGGGAATATTTTTTCATGATATGTTTTCAAAACAGAGCAGAGAAGTATCAGAATGGAATTGGCTTGTTGCTGGGTATTTGTGGAAAGTAGAAAATAACAGAGCTTATAATTCTGCCTTCAATGCCACAGAAGTAAGAGGGGAATAGTCACTGTATGACTCCAGCCTTGCATGCACTTATTCTGCAATATTAAAGCTGGTTTTATTTTTAGGCTCATGATACAGGAAACTGCAGCTGTTAATTTTACTGCCTCTGAATTCTGTGCTCTGTGGTATTCAGTGAAATCAGGCTATATTCATCTCTAACATTGTGTTAACACCAGCTTTAATAAAAACAGGGGTAAATAACACTAGAGTGTTAATTACTCCTTTCTAGTTTACTCTGACAAAAATGCACTAAAATGAAGACTAACATAATTATAGACGATGCATTTCCAATTAGCCTTTGTTAAGGCTATTAATAAGATTAATAATGTATAGTAAAAATGTCAATAAGTTTATCTAAATAATTTTATATCACCCTTTCAAGTCACAGTATTAGGCAATTCTATGTGCAGTTCCAGTGTGCTAGGAAGCAAAGTTACTGGCTCAGTTTTATTTCCAGAAGACAGACAGACACAAAGGGTATGTGGCAGAATCCAGCTCTCACAGCCTGTCTGCTGTACTGCTTTTATAGCGTAGGTGCTTGCACTTACTCAGCTCAGTGCAGGACTTTTCAAAGTTCCTAAACATTAAACCTGTCTCACTCAAAAGCCCATTGCTTATTACATGAGCTGATGTAAGTGACCCCTTTATGAACTGAATGATAAATAGTATAAGAAGCTTGTTCCCCTCCAGCCACACACTTTTATATATATATATATATATATACAACACAACAGCAACTGGTGTTAATGTATTAAAATTAATTGCCCCAGTGAGACATTTCTTCCAAAAAAGCAATAATAGCCAGGATTTAGCCTTGCAAATGTGAAAACCCTCTGGTATACTAATAAAATAAAAGGTTTCACAAAATAATATCCCAAATAATTGGGTTCCCTCTACCAAAGGACCCCATGTTGTTTCTCTTAAGCAATATAAAAATGGTGATTATTCCTCTGGACTTAATAAAACGTAATTGGAAAAAAATATCTTTAAGGACAACATAGGGTAATCGCTTTCACTTTTCTCAATCAGGTTTATGATCCTTTCCTCCGCTCCATCCTCCTTCTCCTACTCCCTTAGTACATTCAAAGCTTGCAAGGAAAGAGTTTATTCTTTGCAAACTGAACCTCAATCAAGGTTCAAGGAAGGAAAGTTTTTTCTTTGCAGATGAAGCAATGATGTTTATTTGTATTATTAATATTCCAACTTGTGGACTTTTATTATATATTTTTTAATAAGGAGCATCTGATTGTTCAAACTTTTGAACAGCCCTAGCTTGTAAATCCACACTCACCAGAAACTGCACGCTCCTACTGTGCTGCATTCATAATCAAATTAGTGCACTGTGAATAGGTTAAAAAAACTGTTATCCGGCTGCTGCCACCAAAGATATGTTAGCCCACTCCCTCAGTGCCTCCCTCTTTTTTCCCTCCTCCACATGAGACATAAAGACATCCACATGGACAGAAAGGTCTTTACCTTCTTTCTTGCCACTCAGCCTCTTTATTTATTCATGTTTTAAAACAAAACAAACAAATAAACTGACCACAAATGAGCCACTTCCCAAAGAAAAGGAGACGGAGCTGAGAAGCTGCTAGGCTGTAAGGGAAATGCTATAGGGAGACTGTACTGGAGATAGTTGTCCCAGCTACGAGATAAAAGCTACATTACATGAAATTAATGGAGGCTGTCTGAGACATACATGAATCACTGTTTCAACACCAAGAAACCAGCACAAAAGAATAAAGAAATCTGAGTACTAACTATATCTTCAAAGGTCTCCTATTTACTCAGCTATACTGGGTACTGACACAAGTGGGGGAAAAATATAAGGAAAAAGCACTGCTGTGATCGAATGAATGAGACCATATGAGCTATATTGGTGCCGTATGCATTCTATTTAGCTGATATCAAACACAGTTTAATGAAAGTTAAATAGTTTCTGAGGAGTGCATGAGCTGGAACAGATTAGATTCCACCGAGAGGTCTGTCAGCATATTGTTGCTCACATGTATTCCCTGCTCAGAGCTGCCACAATTCCAGCACTCCATTAGCAATACACAAAAGACTTATGCAGATAGCGGGCATAAGCACATACCGCCATGTTGGGGGGGAAAACCAGATGAAGGTTTTGTTCAGTGTGTTCATCGGAAAATAGATCTCTGTAATTCAAAAGTGATAAGAATAGATTGGAGAAAAGAAGAAGTAGGGACTTAAAAAAAAAGAAATATGTAAACTACCTTAGAAGAATAGATATTGCACCAACTATATAATGAGGTTTTGATCTTTCAGGGGACAATGACATGGGTGAATGCTGTGCCCTTTTGATCTGCAAGCTACATCTGGTCTTAAAGGAACAGCGGCTCTTGTGTTCTGTTTCCCCCAGAAGTTTGGGTGGAACAGTCTACTTAAAAAAAAAAATCTTCACACAAAACACTTATCCAGCTCTTCTGCCTTATTTTAAGATGCAGAATTCATCCCACAAATACCACTGAACAGCCTGAATGACTATTAACGTTGCTGTCACTGAAACTAACATGAATTTAGATTAATTTTCTTCACTTCAGAGGGTTTTATTCCTCTCCCCAGAAAAGAAATATGTTTTTAGAGGCATCTGTTTTAAAATTAGGACTAGGATCAAGCCGGTGTTAGTGTCTAGATATCAGAAGGCAATTGCTCAGCAATTATTGCATTTTGATTTAATCTGACAGGACTTGTCTTGCACCTTGAAATCTATATGTCCACAGGAAAATAGAAGTTGCCCTAGTGGAACAGAGCATTTGTCCATCGAGTCCAGTGTGCTGCCTCTAGCAGTGGCCTGTACCGGATACTTCAGAGGAACATTAAAACCACCTGGCTGGCTGTGCAGTTTTGTACAGCAGGGGTGCTTGGGGAGAAAATTCCTTCTTGACTCCAGCTGTCAATCAGCGTATGCCCTAAAGCATGAGGATTTATACCCCTGAAACTTTTTCCAACCCAGCTAGTGAAACTGCAAATTATATTTCTGTTCAGAAAAAAAAAAAACATTCTAAACCCTTTTTGGAGTGTCAATGTCCGTTCATATATACAGGCCATATCCTCCTGTGTGACATTTTACTCTGGCCACAGAAATATGCTACCGGTGAATAAGCTCACTCAAGTTCTTGCTCATTGTCAGGATTGAAGGGCACAAGTCTCCTGTAATTCAGTCAAAGAAAATGGGACAAAAGTGAAAACATGATAATTTGTTCAGGTTTCCTTCTCTGCTGTGCTTGAAGACTTCCCTATTAATATTATCTGGGCTGAAAATGTGCAGAATTTCCTCAGGCATCTCTTCTAAGTCATTTTATCATTATTCAGAGGGATAAAAATGGCCCAAACTGAGGAAGTTGAGGATCCATTTAGGGTTGCCTGTCAGATCCACTAAGGTAATTGGCTCCATTTCTTCATTCCTCTTCTAAATTAAAATAATTTTATTAAGTGGTACAGTAGGTGTTTCACCTGTGTCACCATCTGTCTATTAGAGCCAGAAAGGGCTTTTCCACATTATTTCTGTCTGTTCTTATAATATTATGTCATCATATTCAATGTTACATCATGTCAGAGGTTGTGCAGTCTCATGTATTTAAATCCAATGGTTACAAAACGTAGATCCAAGATGCCCTTTTCGAAGGGAGTTCTTAGATTTAATACATGCATCTATAAAAACTACAATAAGAATGAGGCTATGGGCCAAAGCATAACTGAAAATTGACTAGTAATAAATGTAACAGCAGCATTGATAATTATGCTGAAGAGGTTGGGTTTTCCTTTCCATATCTGACAGGAAAACACAAATATGGTATAATGAATTTGTGCAGATAATAATGCATGCACAATGTAATTGTCCCATGCAGTGATACTGCATTCACAGTATTAAAAATAATTAATATGTATTAATTCTATTCAGCATGTATGTGCACTTTTCAGAGTACTTTAGCTACTCCTCACAACACTCTTGTGCTGGAGATAGTTGTCAATAACTACATTTTACAGATGCAGAAACTGAGGCAGAACATTTTCAGCGGCTTCCTCAAGGCCATTCTATTTATTGCCAGAAGCAAGATTAAAACTGATGGGTTCCTGACTCCTGCTTCCATACTCAGCCCATTCGGATGCCAGTTAGATGTAGAGCTCTATGTCAGTCACTAGTATACACATCTCAAATTTGAAGGCTCAGATCCATTCTTAGGCAAGTAAACTAATATTGATGTGTATTATCTGTAAATGCTGATTTTGCATTTAAATTTAGGAACTGGATGTCTCTTTCAGGTGCCCACATTGGATGACGGGGATCTCCATGTCATCCTGAGACATGATAACCTGAAGCAATTATTTTCTTAGGAACAATAGTAATCAAGATTACCAATGTATATAGGATGTATCCTCCGCAAAAGCAATGGCATTAGCTTGCAAAATTAGCTAATATCGATTCTACAATTAGAAAAGATATTTTTGATAAAGACAAAGAAATGTTATGATTGTGAAAGGTGCACAACCTTGTGTTTAGATTTTTAAAAAAGGCATGTGTTTGTTCAGCTTTCAGGGATCTTGCAACTGCTTTTCTTCAACCTGCAGGTGGCATTAGCACTAAAAATGGATTTTCTTTCTTTCTTGAAAAGTGTAGCAATGAAATGAAGAAAGCTGCAACTGGATCTATAGTAGGATTGCATGCTTGGAGTTAGTATACTAAATGCAGATGACATTTCTTGCATGTTTTATAACACAGGGATGTAAAAAAAAACATTTTGGCACCTGAAATATTATATTTCATTCCTAGCAATAGTAGGGATGGGAGAACCAGAGAAGTCTGAGATTTTAGAAAGTCTTTGTATTACATTAGTTTGTGCACAGAGTGCTGATCTCCACAGCACCCGAGATCACAACTGTCCATCACAACAAAGAGAGAAAAAGAAGCCAGTGCTCTGACTGAAGGCCCGGGAGCCAGACTTCCTGAATACTTTCTTAATAGTGATTTTCCCTGTGGCTCTGGGGAAATTACTCAGGGACAGATTCTTCTGCCCTTAGTCAGTCTGACCATGTTTACACTATGTGGAATATTCATGCTGCCAATCGATCTTCCGGGGTTTGAATTAGCAGGTTTAGTGAAGACCTGATAATTCGAACTGAGAGGGCACCACTGTTGGCTCTAGATACCAGCTTGTCATGAGAAGTAAGAGAAGTCGATGGGAACATTTGCTCCTTTTAACCTCCCACTCTGTAGACGACCTTAAAACACGATTTAAGATACATTGACTCCAGCTATGTAATTAATGTAGCGGGAGTTGTGTATTTTACATTGACTTTCCCCTTTAGAGTAGACCAGGCCTCTAAATAGTATTTAATTCTGGATTTGACCTGCTCCCATTCAAGTCAATGGAAAAACTTCCATTTAACGTGACTGGTGCAGGATCAAACTTTTTTGGTGCAGTATTGCTGAAATAAGTGGAGCTATTACCAGAGTAAGGCACTACTCAGGCCTACTTTACACTAAGGGGAAGGTTGACTTAAGATACACAACTCCAGCTATATTAATTATGTAGCTGAACACAATGTATCTTAAATAATGTTTTTGGGCTATCCACACAGCTGAGTTGGTGGGTGGGCCATTCCATAACCACAACCATACTCTACATGACTGATGTTAAGGAGGAGCACGTGGCCTCATGTTTTTGCAACATCATTTCCCGCATTGTCCTCCTCAGCTCGTGGTCAGCCCGGCGATCCTAGTGGTCCTTATTGAAATTCCAATGGAGGAATGGAGAGAGGGAATGGAGGCAGTCAGATCTTCCCACACCACCGTCACACAGTCACTTCTGTCTGTGGCTCTTGCAGGGCTGGGAAGATGGTATGGGAGATGGTGGATGTGCCATGCTCGCAGTTGACCCAACTGTGAAGGAAAGTGAGAGGGGCAGTCATCCCAGGAGACACCGTGCATCAAGCCTAGCCCTAATCTCTGAGCAAACATGGAAGATCTCAGTTCAGATGATGGTGATGTGCTTCCAGCAAAGCCATCTGTTGCCTAGACCGTGGGCACTTTCCTGCAGCGACACAGACATCCCAGGGGAACCTCACTACCCCCACATCCCAAGGACAAGCAGGCATGGGAATGTGTCAGCCAGGCCAGAAGACTGCGGGAGGGGGAAGGGGCAGCTCAGCTTTCTTCTGTGTTCCGCACATGCTGGGTCCAGTAATGGTGGCATCCCACAGAGAGAGAACTTTTATCCCTGCCCACTGGAGGAGGAGGGAAGGGTTAGGGGAGGTGCATGTGAGCGGCAGAGGCTGCTTTCTGGAGAGAGTGGTAGTGGGGCCTATCCTCTTCCTCCCCCAGCAGTTTCCCATGAAGTGGGGGGGGGAGTGCTTGACAGGGAGTGGATGCTGTCCAAGAGTGCGGGAATGAGCCCCACACTTCTGTGTATTTCCAAGATTCATGGAGGTTCAGTGCATCAATAGCTATTAGCCAGGATGGTTAGAGATGGTGTCCCTAGCCCCTGTTTCTCTAGAGGTAGGTGACAGGGGAGGCAATTGTGACCCCTCCCTCTGGGGCATCTGGTATTGGCCATTTTCGGCAGACAGGTACTGGGCTGGATGGATCATTGGTCTGACCTAGTATGGCTGTTCTTATAACACTCCGGCCTCCTTAGTGGTGGCTTGTTGTGGGAAGGTGTCCCACCACGGAGTCTGGAGTAAGGCAGGCCTGTGCAGGAACCTTGTGAGAAGGGCTCCTGTGCGAGAGCATCATGGAGCTGTTGTGTGATCCCCAGGCCGAGAAGGCCAGGCAAAGAGCACACAGCCTCTCTCCGCTTGTCCCCAAATGTGTATAGGGAAAGTGATAGAACTCACCTGAACTGCCTTCTCTGGGTTTGTCTGAGCCCTGGTAGACATCCTGGAAGTGGGGGACTGGATTCAGGACTTCTAAGGTGGCTGCGGCAGTGCTGGAAGCTGTGGGGGGCTCAGAGGGAGCGCTGGGGTCAGACATGGCTAAAAGACAGGCTGCTGTGTGGCACGGGGCTAGCAGGGCTCACGCTGTACCACAAGCTCTTTCCCTTCTGCCTGCAGGTTTAAAGGCTGCAGGAGAATTGGAGCACTGAAGTTCTCAGGTGCGTGGCCAGACTGGACACACGGGCAGTTGTGAGAGGCCTCTTGAAGCCAATTATTTCAAAATAGCAGCTGAGCACCTACACTAACACTATTTCGAAATAACAATTTCAAAATAAGCATTATTCCTCTTCATAAGCAGGAGTTGTTATTTCAAAATAACAAACCCGTTATTTTTTAAATAATTTTAAAAAACAGGCTTTGTGATATGGATGCTCGCCTTGTTATTTCAAAAATATTTCAAAATAACTCTTTGTGTAGAAATGCCCAGAGTGCAAAGCATAGCATCAGGAATGGTACTCAGAGCTTCATCTTGCTCTCACAGAGGGGAATTTTCCCACTGACTTCAACTGGTATGGGAAGAGGCCCTATGTGTGCTAAGCATGAATTCACTGATGTTCAGATTTGGATTCACTCCTCTTGCCTCTGTCCACCACCTGAATCATTTAGTCAGTGTTAATAACTATGCAGCAGAAACAGCAGAACTGCAGAAACGAAGTTGACTACGAGTGAGCCATAGTTCTTTGATTCTGAGTTCCCACCTTTTTGATTGCTCCAACAAATATGAATGAATTCAAAGTGACAAAACAAAAAGCAGACAAGAAAATCATCATAGATTTTTATGACTTTGTGCTGTTTCATATGCAATTGATTTGTCACACAATATAAATAAAGGCAGCAGGAAGACACAGTATGTGAGAGCGAACCATCCCCAAAATGTTCCCAAGGAAAAAAGCTGATTTTCCGTGTGAATTAAAATAAATATAAACCTTTTTTTCTGGTATTATGCACTGGCTACAGAACCACTGTGCCACCACGCAGAAGTGAAACCGTGCTAACTTTCTCAGATTGCTGGTATCTGCTCCCGTGCGTCTCATCTGTTCTGTACATGAATCCATGTCTCTGCCTTCTAGTCACTTGTGTATGTTTGCATCTCTTATTTTCTAGAACAACATTCTAGAAACAGAGCTCTAGAACTCTGGGACTCTGCATCAGCACTCCCTTGACACACAGGAGTAAACTATGAGAGTTCTGACGTTTTATTACCATTTCAGAGCTGGAGCAGCGAGGAGGTGTCATCTGGGCTGTTGGAAAAGCTGAAAGCTGTCCTCTGTTCTTAAACGGCTCTCTTCTTTTTCTTAGTTTTCCCTTACCACTTGAGTGCTCCTTCAGTAACCAGTTTACCCTGGCTAGCCCGCTGTCTTCCATTCTAAATCTAGTCTCCTTCTGACTTAGTTTTATGATGCCACAGAAGTGTTGCTTTATTTCTTCTCTCACCTGCCACTCCAATGCTTTAATTGCAAACTCAGCCTTCACAACTCATACAGCTCAGCTGCTTGTTCTTTGTACTGCTGTTGCATTCCTACCACAGAGCCTTTACACCTCAGGTTCAGGAAAAGTTTGATCTCTCCTCCCCATGCCCACTTCACTTTCTTTATATGTCAAGTTTTCTTTGGGGTTGATGGCTCTTTCCCACACAATGACTACAGGGAAGGCCAAACAGCTGTCCCTCTTATTCCCCATCAGGGTAGCAGGTAACTTTCAAGGAGAAGCCAGTGGCTGTCTTCTATATTCCAGGGGCAGCAGGATTCAATCAGTTCCTCCTTATTGCAGCAGTCAACACTATTAGAATTTCCCCATTACTAGAGCCATTTATATTGTTCTGGAAGGAGTCACTAGGTGGCACTAGTATACATAGTCTTACAAGTTTTATCATGAAACTAACGTACAGTAGTTCTGTGATGTCATTTTCTCTGGTAGGGAGCTGTTGCAGACATCAAGACAGTTTGCTCTCTTTAAATGGAATAAATTGTTGAGGCAGAGTTGGTTCCTGCAATCTGGATAGGAGTTTTGGCAGAAAGAGGATTTCCTGCGTACCATTCATGACCACCCCTGTTCCAGAACTAAGGTATACAGTATAAAATAAACAAGTTGCATAAAAATAATAGCAATCTGAGTAATTGATTTTTTTTCCTCCAAAGGATCATCAACGCTATGTCTATATTATTCCACGTCTTTTGATCAAGCTCATTATTTCTAAATATGACAGGCTTGCTATTCGGACGTCCCAGTTTACTTTGATCTGCGAGCATTAAGGAACATTTCAGAATAGCGCTCTATTTTGAAAATAACTCAAAATAAGCTACACAATTTGTGTAGTTCAAATTGCATAGCTTATTTCAAGCTACGGGTGCAGTGTAGAAGCACCCCAACATGCAATGCTTTGTGTCTGCTACTTCTGTGTAGAAGTACAACAATATCTTCTGTTCTGAAATTTCAGAAATGCATGGAATGGTCTGAAGTGCAAATATTGGCACAGGCTAGTTTAAAGGGGGGAGGGGAAGACATATCTGTGTTTTGAAATCTGCACTTTATTTAAAAAATCTGTGAATTCTTCATATAAGGCCAAATCCTCAGCTAGTGTAAATCAGAATAGCTCTACTGAAGTCAAAAGAGTTATACCAATTTTGATATCAACAGAGAATCTAATCCAGAAGAATGTTTTGATTGCGCTCCTTGTTCCTATCTCTGACACACACCTGCTGGGTGAACTTGGGCAGGTGGTTTTCTGAGGGGCATGGTGTTACTTTGCAGTAATCTATGATTGTTCTATGTGGCCTGCTTATTGGAATGTTTACTGTATACATTTCATGGTTTAGTTTGATAGTAGGCTCAAAGGCTGTGATGTCCAACATGCTAGCTGCTAGCCACATGTGGCTATTTGGCAGGTTTAGTGTGGCTAGTTTGCTATAGCAGTAGCCGCTATAGTGTCTACTGCTTCAGAACTGGTTGGACACCACGGGAACAAGCAGGAAGGTTCAAGATAAGCCAGCCCCTGGTAAACACTTCAAGGGTGTTAAAAGATAATGCCAAAGCTATTGATCATGATGTTTCAAATTCAGCCTCTGGGCTCTAGCCAAATTCCAAAACTTGTTTTGCCACACGATTGGATCCAAAAAATCAAAAGGACTAAAAAAGAGTTTTAAAAGATTCTTTCTGCCCAGAGGTTGGCCAGCTATTGGAGATCAGATCAGCTATTGTTCTAGAATCTGCAGGGGAAGTTTGGAGAAGCTAGATGCTCCTAGATCAACATCACAGAACAGTAGGCTTTACATAAGATAAACGTTATGGCAACAGTTGTTTTAAAGTCATTTTTTGTAAATGATTTGTTCCTGCTGCTCAGGTTAAACAATATTTTTGTTTAACAAGGTCATCTCAGCACTGCATTCATCACTAATCAATCACAGACGTCCAAAAGGATGAACTGCAGGTATCCAAATCCAGTAGGCCCTGAATGGTTGAGACACAGGGTAATATAGCCCAGAGCCTGTGCTAATCGTGGGAGAATTGCAGAACTTTGCTTTACCTCACAATATACTTTATCTTTTAAACTTCTATTAAAGAATGTATATCACCTATGTTGTCTCCTTAATTCATCTGGAAACATGCATTTTTGAGTCTGCTGTTATTTAAGCATTAAAATGACATGGAGATCCCTTCAGTTTCCTGCGTTTTTATGTGTAATCACATGCACCACTATATATATGGGTGACCCACTAATAATTATTATTTGAGTGTATACCTTGGGCTTGGGTATATCAAAAATTTGCCTCAGAAGTTACCTATGTGCACTAACCATGTGAGAAATAAAACGTCCAGGTGCTGTCTTGGCTTCCATTAACTCATATTATGACCACATCTGAAGAGTTAAAGAAGGCACCCTGGACTCTGGGTGCCTGTTTGCCTCATTGTGGCCTGTGAAAAGTATGACTAGTCAGCTGGCATGCAAACAGCCATGTTCCATGCCCCATGCTGGGCGCTAATTCACTGCCATGCTAAAGATTCCTTGATGTGTAGGGCCTGAAGCAGAAGATCTAGTTTGAAGTATCTTCTATTTGGATTCAGTTTAAGTTGTGTGGAAATTTAACCCTGCTAACAACTCCCTGGCTTTGTAAATATTTGCTCATTCTTATTTTTAGTAATACTTCTCAGTTATCAAATCTGATTTATGTTTTCAGAAGTGTCTAGCGGTTTTAAGTTCCTCACTTTTTGGCTGCCCATTTTATCACTGAGATAATTTCCATACGTCGGGTGCCTATCACTTTGTAGAGATTTGACCTCTTAAAGTGGGCAAATGGAAATAGATACCCCCCAATCACCATTAGAACTGGGTGAAAAAAGGTAATGACAGTTCATGAAAATTTTCAAAAAAGGGGAAAAAAAGAAAATCTTTCCTTAAATCTTCAACGAACAGTTTCAAAATGAACTTTTCCAAATTTTTGAATATTTTTTTTAAAAGCCATTACATTTCAGTTGTAACTTTTACTGTATTTTAGGCTTCTCTACAGTTCTGTTGATAAAAATAATCTTTTATTGAAAAAAACCAGTGGAAGTATATACACTGAAATACACTTTCTGCACATGTAACTCTATGGCTATGCTAGTAAACACACAGCTACAAGCAGGATAAAGCATTTTGAAACATAGTTAGAGTGATACAGCATCAGTGTGACACCTCACTTGGTTATGTCATCATAATTGGCCCCCAGGATATGTTCCACAATGCCCATCATGACCACTCTGGTCAGCAGTTTGAACTCTGCTGCTCTGAAGATAACAGATATGCTCCCCTCCCCCATTTAAAGGCTTGGGAATTTTTGAAATTCCTCTTCCTGTTTGTTCATCCTGCAAAGTTCACACCGAATCTTCCCAGCTGACCAAGCCATCCTATGCAGCAGACCTGCTTCCATGTGGAGCCCACTGGAGCTGTTGTATCTGCTGAGGACATGGGGAGAGGAGGCTGAGCAGTTGAAGCTTTGCACTAGCTTTAGGAATTTCGATACCTGAGGGCTGATTGCTAGTGGCATGCAGGAGAAGGGGCAGAGAAGGGACACACAATAGCATCATGATAAAATTGAGGAGCGGAGGCAGGTAGGTGTACAGGAATGCAAGGGAAGCCAACCATCACTTTGAAGTGGTACTGAAGACATACTGCTTCCACAAGGAACTGTAAACCATCCTTGGTGGCAAAAGCCCCATAGATAATATGGGGGACTGAAGATAGCATCCAGTGGACTAAATCCCAATGAAGAACTGGCCTAGTGGAGGATGGTGTGGAGCACAAGGCAGGGTCATCAGGTGGTGCAGCAAGTCTGGAGAGCTCTAGATGGCTCACGCACTCTATCTCAGGTGCACACAATACAGGAGAGAGGGCCCTCTTTGCAAACCAGACTGTCCCTTCTTCCCCTTCTCCCCTTACCAATTTCCTCCATTCCCACAAACTCATCATGAGTGGGACTTGTAGGGTGCATCTACACTGCACCATTATTTCAAGATATGTAGCATTATTTCAAAATAACAATGTGAGCATCTACACAGCCATTCCATTATTTTAAAATAAATTCGAAATAACGGACGGCTTATTCCGAAATCTGTAAACCTCATTCTACAAGGAATAACACCTATTCTGAAATAGCAATTTCGAAATAAGGCATGTGTGGACGCTCCACTTCTTCTATTTTGAAATAGCCCCTCACCAGGGCCATTCTAACTTATTCCTCCCCCATGCCTCCTGGAGCTCTAAACTGAGATAGCATATCTGCATTAGGGAGACCTGCCTTGGACTTATTTTAAGGCTTCCCTGCAGTGTAGACATGCTATTTCAAAATAAGGCATTCTGGAATAACTATTTAGAAATAAGCGTGCACTGTAGATGTACCCATAGTGACCTGTGTGCTAGCCAAGGGACACCGAGAAAGAGGTATGTGTAACTTTTTTGATAGTTTCTGGGTCTTCTTCATGACTGTCACTATGTTAGAAGATAGTGTGCTATAATGGAATTCATAGTACCCTTTAAAAGCCATTACCAACTTCTTAAGAAATAGTTCTGACTTCTGAAAGAAGCATTTTGTGAATTGCCATTCCAGTTTTCCTCACAAACATATATTATTGCTTACCTGATCTGGGGGCTAATGTCATTTAATGTTTTACTCTGCATGTCTCAAGAATTAGAAATACAAACATCACTTTAGTTGTAGTGATGATGAGTTCGGTCCAAACCATATGAAGTCTGGATCTGGATCCAGATTTTGTTCATGACCTCTATTTCTACTTAACATTTGAAACAAGCCCTCTACTTGGAGACATCTCAGATCCAAACTTTATAAGTTGGACTGATAGCTAATTTGACTGTAAGTTAGTTGTTACCTGTAAGATACCCAGGAGTCCCATACCAAAATGTGTTCAAATCAAACTTGGCTAAGTGCTGGGATTTTTTTATGAGTAGAGAAGAATGTAAAACTAATATAACCATGAAATGCTTTTAAGATGAAGCTTGCATTATTGTCCATACTAATATTTTTAGTACAGTTTTGAAAAGAGTTTGCCAAAGTTCTTTGCATGAATTTACCACAGGATGATAAATTTTGGCAACTTTAATTTCTTAACACTTCCTCCTCTTTAGAGTTTCCACAACAATGCTTCCCACAGGCCTATTTTACAACAAAGCCCTCAGTGTCCACCTTAGAGTTAGCAGCTGTAAGATAGTTTAAGTCACGTATGCCCAAATCTATTTTGTTTCCTCCTGAGATCCAGCCACTTGGTTAAAATAATGTATATGCTGTGTAGTAGTCAAACAATAAGAATGCTTTATTTTTTAAATGGAGACATATTCATTCTTCCTACTCTATTTATACTGTGCAACTAAGTGGAATCTGAGCACCTAAATGTAGGTGCCTGATTGGGAAAGTTGGAGGGAGTGTGGGTTGGGCCCAATAAATGTAATATTAATTGAAGCAAGCTGACAATGGAACTTTAAAAGGAAGCAAGTAAGCCTGAGAGAAAGTCTCAATGGCCAAAACATAACTGTTTTATGTGACGAAGCGGCTTGTAATTTACCCCCCCCCCCCCAACTTCCTCATGAAAGAAATACATGTTAGAAAGTTTATCTAATTCTTCCCATGTGAAAGGAGTGCAAGCATGGAGCATACAAAATCTCCCCTTTTGTTTTCTCATTATTATTATTATTTTTTTTATTCCAACACCCTCTTGCCAAGCTCCATTCCAGGTGTGAGAGCTTTTCCTGTAATTTATCCTTGGTACTCTATCCAAAGTGTTACCTCCAGAACTGTTTCCTTCTAACATTAATTATCCTTTGAATCAACTCACCCACAGTACTCAAAAAGGCATAGACACTTGAGGGGAGGGGCAGTTTCCTCATTGAGCACATGTGCTTCTCTGTCCACATATAGAGAGAGACTCCACCAGCACCTTGAAGCCATTACAGCATGTTGTATAGGAACCGAAGTTAATAAGTATAAAATAGGTGGTTATTGCTTGCTTATGTGCCATACTGTTTCCCATATGGTGCAGTCAGGGAGCTCATAATGCTGGGGCTGTAACATTAGGATAAAAACTCAAGAAGAATGGATGTAAACCTAGGAACTCGACTAGTAACCTCTTTCCAAACAGTATCTTCCATGTAACAGTAGCTGTGCATGTGTTGTCTTCTCTTGCTCTCTCAGCCCAGATGAATAAAGACTATAAACCCAGTAGGGGTTGTAGTTGTCTTTGCAGCACACAATACACAAAATGGCAAGGAAGAGGTTAATCTTTTGTCCTCCTTGCCCACTAGAATGTTTATCGACTCACAGGGAAGGTCTCCTTTCTTTCAGTGAGTTAAGTCAGCCTCTGCTTTGTTTGACGCTGCCCATTTGAGGAAAGCTTATCCCCGACCTTCTGCCAGAGAGACTGATGACAAGGACGGTTTGCACTAACCTTGACATTCACCAGGGTAAATGGCTTTTTCCACAAGTAGTCAGCAAACAAGGAGAGCCAGTCAAGAGCTAATGAATCTGTACCTGAGAGAAACTGAACAACAATTGTGCTTTTAAAGAAGAAAAGGGGCCACTGCTTCAAAGGTTGGAGAATTAATTCTTACAGCTAATTTTAGAGGGTGTTTTTTTAATTTATACCAGAAAGAGAAAAGGAAAAAATAGATCTTCAGTTTGCCAGCCTCTTTTCCCCCTGGTGCACGCACGCACGCAAACGCACACGCACACACAAGGCCTGCCTGAGCTATTTTGGTGCCCCAGGCACCAGGTACATGGTGCCGCCCCCGGAGCACATGGCCCCGCCTCAGGGCACACAGCGTGTGGGCAGACGCATGGTGCAGGCGCTGCTCAGTCGGCCCGGCCCGGCCCGGCCCTGCTGCGCCAAGCCATGCAGGGCCCTGCAGCCGCGAGGGGAAGGGCACTGCTGGCTGGTGCTGCGGGCGTTAACACGGCCCCCGCCCTGGGCGGCCGCTGCAGCCCGCTGGGAGCCAGGTGCCCCCCCGTAGGTTGGCACCCTGGGCAGCTGCTCGGCTAGCCCAGCCCTTAGTCCGGCCCTGCACACACATACCCTTACTCACTCCAAGCATTCAGTGGGGTGGTGTTTACCGACCAGTGGCTGGGCAAAAGAGAAGATAACAACTGAGACAAGTATAAGGAAAGATACTGAGAAAGAATACTTACTCAATTCTGTGATTATTTTATCAAAGTATAAAGATATATCTTTTTACTCGTGTTCCCTCTTCCCTTTCCGACAGATATTTTGCATCCCAATTACATGTGGTAGTATGTTGTTACAGAGACAGACAAAGTCCATGGGTTTGCTTCAGGGCCTCATTCTGCTTTCTCCTGAGCTGTGTTTGGTGCAAGAAGCAGTGCTGGGGATGGCTAAATGTGAGCACAATGTTTTTGTTCCTCTTATATCCTAGGCCTTGCCTGAGAGATTCCTGACTGACTTAGAGCAGCTTCTTAGCTTATGTAGCCTCCATCTGAGAGTGGGAACAATATGATTCAACATGCACACAGCATACCCCCAGTGTATAAGTTGGCAGGGAGCCCTACTCTGCCCAGGGAGCCTAGGGATGGCTCTGCCAGCATTATGGCAGAGTAAAGAGGCAAGAGTGCATGTCAGAATCTGGTCCTTTGTATTCAAGTCTCTTTACAATAAAACACAAAAGCAGAAAACTACCTTTTTTTCATGTCAAGGAGGACATTTCTCTAACTCTTTAGTTGTGGTCTGAAAACAATAGGAAGAACCCTGTCAATTGCAGCATATTTCACTTTTCCATTACCATCTAGATGAAGTATTAATATTACTAATTAGTTTGCTTGCCATCTTCCTAAATATATGCTTATGCAAGTGCTGGACTGACAGCCCTGTGCACTGAAATCGATTGTCTAGCCCATCACCTTAGATAACATTCACACAGTAGTTTTAATATTTGAGGTATTTCCAAGAGGAAGCAGAGGTGTAGCAAAAATTGCTGATACTGAGGTGACTTTTATCCTAAACAAACAGGTAAAGAAACACATTTTTTCAGAGAGAGCCGTGTACAGTAGCCGCACAAGGGTTCCCACAATGGTGTACTGAGTTTTCGCAAGATGCTTCTAATGGAAATAGGATTATTCTATCTCAAAGCCCAGCTGTAGAGGTAAGAGGGTAATTTAGTGTTCATGCTCATTCCAGCCTTGGCCTTCCTGCTGAAACTCCCAACAAGGGAATTGATTATGATCTGTGTGCCCACTGACTAGAAACTAAACTATGCCCTCCAACAACTCGTCTCACATTTAGGCAGTTCACTAGGTGATTAAATTGTAATCAGAACAAATTGAGGCCAGATTCTGACCAGCTCTGTACTGAATAACCAGTCCTCTAGGCCAGCATTGGGCAACATAGGTTAGTGAGTGGGCTGCATGAGTGGCCCTTCTGGCAACTGAACCATAGTAGTGTTGGTCTGGATGCAGAGGGAGTGCATGGCTCTTACAGCCAGTCTTATGTGTAATCAGCATGCCCTCAACTTCATGTCCTTGCTCTATGTGTGTATCACTTTAGTTATACTTGTAGGAAAAAAAACCAGCGAGAAACCAGCGGAATCTGGAAACCCTGCATGTGGGCATGATAAACAAAATGTCTCCTGGACTGCACACAGAACTCCAATGGGCCACATGTGGCTTAAGGGCCACTGGCTGCCCAGCACTGCTTTAGGCCATAGTTGTCTTAAATATTTAAGAATCAAGGGCCAGATCTTCACCTGGACCTCTGCCAATTTACAGCAGTTCAGAGCTGACCCAAAAGATGTGCTAGGGAAATGAAACCCAAAGCTAAGTCCCATTATTTCTAGATAAAAGGGGAGGGACTCAAACTAGCAGTTGTCTAGTGGGACTTAGTTTCATGGCTCATGGAGTCTGTGTCTGATTCTGCCACTAATTCATACACATACAGTTACTGACAAGGGGTGGAGCAAGTTCTCTGCCTCGCTATGCACATTTGCAAAATGGGTATATTAATATCTACTTAATGGGCAAGCAGGGATGTTTAATTCTTCATAATTCTAAAAAGGCTTTGAGATGCAACATGAGTGAAATGGCTCAGTCCCCTTGCTAAATGTCAGATACAGGCCAAGGAAAGGGGATGACAAGGCCAGCAATGCCTTGAAAAAATTGCCTTTTAATGTCCAGTATTGCCATTTGATGTTGTCCTAAAGAATGTTGTTCTCATGTTTCCATAAATAGTGTTTTAAAGACAAAACAGAGTGCTTGAAAAATGTCCATGTCAGTAAAGTAAAATGTAAATAAAATGTCAGATTAAAGCAAGATTGCTTGATGTTTCTTTAGGTGGAGCTCTGTCTAGCTTCTGCAACATGCATCGTGACATAACATTTGAATGAGAAGAGAACAGGAAAGAGGGAACTTGAGGATAAATTAGCATGTAACTTTGTATGTGGCTAGGATTGGCTGCTTTTTGCATTTGCTGATCAAACATGCAGGAGTCCCTTGAACTGTCAGAACATGAAATGTGGAGCTAGCTCAAAGTAAAGGGCCAAACCTTTCAAAGTGAGGACGGTGGGCACCCCTGGGTGAAGCCTGTCAAGAATGTGTCGACGGCAGATAAGTATATAACCTTGTGAAAGTCTAAAAACAAAGCTGCAGCAGCAGTGAGGCTCCCAGCGAAAAAGTTGTATACAGTGAAGAAGATAATATTTCATCTCCCTCCGGGTCACTTGGTTCTCAGCAGTGTTCTCTGTTTGAGATTTGAGGATTTGCAGACAGACAAACTCCACAACCCAGCAAAGGTCAGTCTAAATATCAGCCAGATAAACAGCACCTTAACCATAAGCACAACTCCGATTTATGGTACTCAATTTATTCTTTCCTTTACATGATAAAGTGAAATGTGTGCTTCATCAGAGAGCCAGAGCTGAAGAATTTAAAGGAACATAACTTACTGTGGTGCTTTAAAAGGAATATATTTTTCTGTACTTTCCTCTTTAAGTTCTTCGGTACTCACCATTTTGCTTCTGAGCATTCTTTTTCTTCTCCTCAAATAACAGAACACCAGTCATGCAATTACTTTGAAAAATAAGATGTGGGTGCAAGAAAATCCAGCTGGGCTGGATTCACTCCTAGTGAATTTCTGTTGGGTGAAATCTAAATGAGGATGAAGTGGGCCTACTTTTATTTTTCAAAGTTGTGATTTGAGGTTAATGAATGCATGATACTCATGACAAAGAAATTATTCCTGGCTGCAAGGTACAGCAAGTCAGACTTACACTCCCATCAAATGGCAGTTGTTTGCAATCTGCAAACAATTGGAAGCCCATTAAAAGCATTGGGAAGGGTTTTTTTTCATCTGGGTTGACACAACCAAATACTTTCCCACCATCTGTGCTTTTTACTACCTTTCAAATACAGTAATGAAATAATAATAATGAAGGACTTCTCCTAGTGACGGTCTCCCCCACTTTTTCTAGAACCATTTCTTACACTGAACAGATTCAAAGAGACCTGCAGGAGACATAAAAATAGAATTCTGTTTGTCCATTACCTGCCCTTAGTATTCCTCAGGAGCTAGGCACTGTCTTTACCTAAGTTTTCTTGTTATTGCCTTACTTCTTCAGATGCTTTGCCATGGTAATATCACATGTCAGAGTCAAAGAACTCCAATGTATCACTTGGAATGGGAGTTTTGCATGAGCAAGTCTTCAGAATCATCTCCCAAAAAGGAAGAATAAGGTCCTGATAATTCCTGTAGCTTGTGTTCCAGACTTTGTTTCATATGCCTCTCACAGAGTATGTCAGAGAACTAGAGATCTGACATATGTCCTCCCTGCAGTATACAAGATATTGGGATGGTGCCAGATTGGTATGACCATACTAAATGAATGATGTGAGTGCAACTGGACATGACTTAAACATGGCTGAATAACAGAGGATTCTAGGAATATGTCCTCATTAAGCAAAAGTAAACTGAAGTAAACTTGATGAGTCAAACTGGCAAGTCATTGTGGACTGGACTGCATACACAACCAATACTGGACTTATTGGTCAGTAAATATGGGCCCATGAAAAGTAAATATCATATGAGTGGAGTCCCAGTATGGAACACGCTGACTTGGTCATCATAACCTAATAGCCTAAGGTAATGCAAAAGACAGAGTAAATAATTGAGTGAATATAGAGGGGTGATTTGGGGTACCACCTCTCTAGCCCCTTCCAAATACAAGTTAGGTAAGAATGAGCAATTAGATGACCATTGGGCAGACTTTTAAGACATGTGGTTCCTTTGGGGAAAACAAAAGGATAAAAATCAAAGTAAATTATTAGTAGTGGGGAATTCTTTAATTCAAGCACTTGTAGAAGCCAGCGATGCTCCACTGTGTAGATTAAGGGACTGTGAACCAGAGGGCTTTCAAGCAACCAAGGTCTTGCTTCGGGGGAACAGACCAGACCCTGACAAGAGGGGAACAGACAAGAAAAAAAGCCATCAGTAGAGTGATAACCACCTTCCCTGTTTGCCAGACAGGCACTGTGTGGGGCCAGCACAGGAATTGTCTGTATATGTTTGTGAAAGAGTATCCTTTAAGGGAAAGTATAGTTTCTAATATATTGATATGTCTAACATAGAAGCTGTGTGCTCGATGTAACACTTTTACTGCTGGTATAATTCCTTCTCAATAAACTTGCCACACCAGCACGGGTAAATTCTCTGGTTTAACCTTTTACACTGACAGCAAACAGTAACTTGCTTTGTTGGGAGCCAGTAAAGATCCAGAAGGGTTGAGTGTGGGTGTGTGGGGGGGAAGGGATGGAGCAAGGGGCAGGAATAAGCCCCAAACGCTTGACTGTCCAACACAAGACACAGGAGGTAAGCAGTTTTGCATGTGATTCCTTTATTTTCATTTGTACTAAGTTCCCTTTACGTCACTTTGGGGGTGAAATCCTGGCCATTGGTATTGCGCCATTGACTTCTGTGAGGCCAGGATTTCATTCTGCCAGGGTGCAGTAGCTTTAAAGTGGGTTCCAATTATCTTTAAATGAACAGAGTGAATATGATGAATAATCCACATGCCTGAGCACTGTAGCTATGTTGACACAACCGCCACAGTAGATGCAGCTAGGTCGATGGAAGAAGGCTTCTTGTGTTGCAGCTACCATCGCACTGGGTGCTGGAGTCTCTGCAATGAACGGTGACACTATTGGGGCATAGCTAGAGCTTTCAATTTTTTCAATTTTCCAGTTTGAAACCCAGATACCTTGTTTACATTCCAGTCATGTTTGGCTTCTGTATCCATTTCTAAGTATTGCATGTAGGTTGTTGTCCTCGTCATCATTACCACCACCATCCTCATCATCATCATTATCATCATCACATCTAGTAGCTTTAAACAGGGGCCAAGACCCGATTGTGATAGGTGCTATGCAAACCCAGAACAAACAAATGGTTTCTGCTACAAAGGGCTTACAATCTAGGATCTAAGTATAAGACAAAAGACAACATATGGATACTGACAGAAGGGGGAGTACAAGCAAACAATGAGACATTCTTGGTCAGCACAATAGGCAGTGGCTTCGGCACATTAGCAGCCTAACCATATATACCTAAAGGTTCTGTTTTTTTCCACTTGAACTCATTTGCCTTTATCCCAACTGATACAGTAGGTTTTGTGGAAACTGATTTTTAGTGTCACTGCACACTTGATGTAGTTAAAAAAATGCTACTTCTGAAGCACTGTAAGCTATCATTTGTCAGCAAGGTATACAGCTATAGGCTGTTGTCACAACTTTAGATGCCAATAAAGTAAACCATGGTTCAGTCACCCTACTCTGTGGCCATTTGTAGCCGCAGCCTCTAAATCATGCAAATTATCTGCCTGGTCTGTAATCTTAATACAAAAAACTTTTCAATAATTTGTATGATTTTATAACACGCAGACACATGGTAAAGTTGTGAAAAATATTAATGTTATTTTAATTGCTTATAAGTCCCCTATGGGAATCTGTATTTTATAAGAATACCCCTTACAGTTTTCACATCCAGTAAAAGATATTTTGGGTCCACAGAGGACTGTAATTTAATTTGCTTATCTCTTTCAAGTTATTTTTTCCTCCAAAAGCAACATTTTCAGCATTAAAATTTAAGGCTACATTTTGGGAGCTTAAATTCGTTTTTGGGATTTTATATTGAACAATGTTAAAAATGCTATTTTGCTTGAGTGCAGGGCAGAGTAAGAATGAAGAGCTGTTTGGATGCAGAAACATGGACCCAATGTGAATGGCAGGAATATAGGGACACACATTCATAAGGGTGGACAGCAAGTTGCATCTCTAATGCCTGTTAAATAAAGCAGACATTGGGCCTGTAACTCCCAATGCTCTGAGTTGAGCTGGCATCCCCATAACATCGCTACAATTTATTCATTAATACTTAGGAGATGGAAGAGTGACATGCTATTAACATTTGTTATTCTAGATAGTTTACTTCAAAATGCACTGGGGATTTGACATAATTACTGGAATACTCCCTTGCTACCCATGCTCGGGGCAGTGGGGAATGCAATATCATATTGTGAAACACAGAGATCCCAGGATATGGTGGGAGTCTTTAAATTGTAATTGAAATATCATTCTAAAACATTTTTTCTCATAATTTTTGACCCACACTTCTATGACCTGAGCAGACATCACCTGACAATTAGGGTTGGGTAAATATCTTCTAAAAAATCTGCAAATATTCACCAGCATAAATAAATAAATCTTGCTTCAGTTATGTTTGGGCCTTTCTTTCCTTTTTCACACACAAATTCACTGGCAGGCATATTGGCAGAAAGAGCAAACTTTAAGCAAATATTAATACTCTTTTCAGAAAACAAATTTTAAATTCATTAGCATGAATGTGCGTACTAGGTTCTAGCTCTGTCATCCGGAAGCATTAATAGAAATGCATGCCCTGTGTGTCCAATCAAAACAAACTGGCACAGCTCAGATATCAATGTTTCACCATAAACTGCTTACAGACTAAAACATTCTTGCACACATTACTCAAAGCATAATTCTAAAAAATAAATAAATGTTAGAAATCTGTAAACTGCTTGCAGACAATTGACACACAGGAAAAAGGCTAATTTCACTGTGTACACGATTCTCTATTAATTACTCAGGTCTGCTGACAGTGCATAAAAACACTGGATTGAGTTTTATGGCACTACTCAATATCACCAAGGCTTTTCAAAATGTATTAAAAATATGTTTTTCTATGTTGACATTTCTTTGGGGAATTTAATCATTCTTTACTAAATAAATTCAGTATGAACGTAGGAAGAAGAGGGCAGTTCTGATTCTCTGCATACTTACCAGCCTTCTGGTATTTATTTGTAATGGGACTCTTTGAGGCTAAGTCTACACTACACTGTTCTTCCAGAAAAAGCTACGCAAATTGCAAACCACAATTTGCGTAGCTTTTTCCACTTCCTTTTTTCGGAAGAGGCTTTTCTGACATTTGGCCCATCTACACTGGGCCAAATGTTGGGGAAAAAAACCATTTTTGGAACATCCCTTCTTCCCCGTAAAACAAGCTTTACAGGGATGCCAAAAAAGTACGTCTGCTCTTCCAAAAAAAAAAATTGTAAGAGCAGACACATTCCCTGGATGTGGCAGAGTTTTTCCGGGATACCTCTAGACTCAAGTCAGAGCTAATTGCTATATATTCTTCCTGAAGAGTCCTTCCACTCTTTCTCCCCTTTTATGTGTTGGTTACCACATCACCTTCCCATTCATACAACTTAACTCCCCTTTAGCTACCAGCAATAGTACTGATCTAAAAAAACCTGCATCATAGTCAGTGGGACTCTATCTTTGGCTTCACATCAGGAACTAGATAAGCAAGAAGCTTCTACTTTAGCTACAGGGTGACAATCACGGTTCACTTTCTTTTTCACCTGCCTGCTGCTTAGCACAGCAGCCTGTGGGAGAACCCCAGAAGCCCAGGTGGGAATGTACTGTGCCTCCTCCTGCAGCTGAGCACACCAGCTGACTCTTACCAGAGCAGTGTACTGGGGCGTACCAACTTATTTTCACCTTTGCATGTACCATTACAAGAGCTTAGTCAACAGGAATTTATCTAAGCCTTTAGCACACAGAACTTAAGGTGGCTTTAGGGGATGTCAAGACTTTATCATTACTGGACTGATTTTTTTCTCATGTGACCACACTTTTAGACCTCAATAAGATCTTCCACCGAAGTCAACTCTGAAGAAAATCAGTTCAGCACTTTTAAAGGTACCAATGTTTTTATTTATCTATGTTTTTATAACTGAAGCAGAGAGGACAGCTTACTTACAACCACACATGGAAGAGGAGGAGAACACACTGAAATTGCTGTTGAAACCAGGATCAAAGAGATGGCAAGAGGATAAAGACAAAGTAAAGTCATGGAGATAAGATGAAATGAAAGCAAGGTAAATGAATAGAAATAATAGAGAAGCTGAAAGCAGTGAAGCCAGAATAGAGCCTCTGGCATTTTACCAGGAAGAAGTCATTAACAGCCTTAGGACATATCACCACTGTCATGATCAATCTTCCTGGGTTTGATTTAGCAAGTCTAGTTGAGACTCGCTAAATCGAATCCAGAGGGTACGCCACAGCATCCAGTACTCCTGCTCTTGCCAGGAGTAAGAAAAGCCAATGGGAGCATTTACTCCTGTCAGCCTTCTGCTGTAGGGTTGCTGCCAAGCTCAGTTTAAGATAAGCCAACTCCAGCTGTGTATTTTATGTAGCTGGAGTTGCATACCTTAAACTGAGCTGCTGGGTCTAGTGTAGACCTGGTCTTAGTGAGAACCGTTTCATTGGATCAGAGAGGGCCAGAGTTGAGGATGGCACAAGATGAGAGGACTCAAGGTTTAGTGAATTAAGATACGAAGGGAAGAAAGAAAATGAGGTAGTAGATGGAGAGACTAGGAGGGTCACAGAGAAGATTTTGTGAAGAGGGGGAAGGCATGCTTGTATTGTGACAAGGAGGAACCAGAGGCAAGTGGAGGACAAGAGAGGGGGTGAAGGTGAACATGAGGGAGCTTAGGAACTCAGAAAAGAGGGGAGCATGGCACAGGTGAAGGGGTGAGAGAGATGGAGAACACTTGCATTAGTCACAGGGCAGAAACAGAAGAGGTTGTTGGATGGGGACAGGAGAAAATAGGTCACAGTAGACCTTGTCAGCAACCTTGCTCAGAGCAGGAAAAGCACATTATAGGCACAGAGCTTTAGGAGGGAGTGAAGGGGTGTATAATAAACAGCCGGGAGGGGAGCAAGCATGGCAGCTATGGAAGTCACAGCAGCCAGATGTTATAGCGGTGGAAGAGCCCTCACCGCTTTCCCTGGCACTTGGATCACTTATGCAGGCTTTGCATAGGCCTAGAGATTGGCCCACTAAGGGTATGTCTACACTATAAAGTTAGTTCGAACTAACGGACATTAGTTTGAACTAACTTTCAATAGGCGCTACACTAGCGCTCCGTTAGTTCGAATTTAATTCGAACTAGCGGAGCGCTTAGTTCGAACTAGGTAAACCTCATTCCACGAGGATTAAGCCTAGTTCGAACTTACTAGTTCGAATTAAGGGGTGTGTAGCCCCTTCATTCGAACTAATGGGAGGCTAGCCCTTCCCAGCTTTCCCTGGTGGCCACTCTGGCCAACACCAGGGAAACTCTACTGCCCCCCGCCCGGCCCCAGAGCCTTTAAAGAGGCACGGGCTGGCTACGGGATTTGTGCCAGTTGCAAGGCTGCCAGCACCCGTGCCAGCACACCCAGCAGCTGACACCCCATGAGCCAGCCACCCGATGCCCCCCTCCCCTCCCACTCTTCCCGGGACCAGCCTGGCGGCTCCCAGGTGCCTGCCCAGGGCCACAAGAGGCAGGCGCCCGCGTGGTCTAGTGCGGAGATCGCGGACCTCATCGAGGTTTGGGGGGAAGCCTCCAATGTCCACAATCTCTGCACTAGCCACAGGAACGCTGCAGTGTACGGCCGCATGGCTGCCAGCCTGGCCGCCAGGGGCCACCAGTGCAGCCGGGAGCAGATACGCTGGAAAATTAAGGACTTGCGGCAGTCCTACTCCCGGGCCTGCCTGCCAGGGGCTGACCCGGAGGCATGCCCCCACTTCCAGGCTCTGGACCGCATCCTGGGGGCTCATGCCGTCCCTGCCCCCCGGGAGGTGATAAACTCCGGGGCAGAGAGACCGCTCCCAGACACAGAGGAGGTGGAGCAGGAGGAGGGCTCCGAGAGCCAGGAGCCTGCCGGCAGCCTGCCCAGGACCCAGGACCCCCGAGGTACCCCACAGAGCCGCTCGCCTGTGTTGTCCGAGGCCAGGGAGGCGTCCACATGTGAGTACCATCATGCTCCCGTTATGTGTACGGGGGGCTGGGGCGAGAGGGAGCCCAGGGACCGTGCGCCTGGGCCTTGCCCACCACGGAGCAGCAGCTGGGGATCCTGCAGGGGCCCTGGCCTTGCAGAGGGGGGCTGGGTTTCACACACCTGGGTCCCTGGGGTAATTGACCGCTGTTCTTGTTTCACCATTGCCGCAGCATCTGGGCCTGCAGGGCGCACCACCCCACCTGCAGCAGCCGTCCGCGCCCGGGCCAGCAGGAGAGCCAGGAACCAGGAGGAGTACCAGAGGCGGCACCTCCGGTTCCTGGAGCACCAGCTCCGCATCCAGGACCACTGGGTCCAGGAGGACCTGAGGCTGCGCCGGAGGAGCTTGAAGGCACTGGAGGAGCAGGGCCATGCCCTGCGAGGCCACCTCCAGAGCCTGCTCGACCGCTTCCCAATTCCTCCTTCTCCGGCTCCTGCTCCTGCTCCCCCTGCTCCTGCTGCTCTTGCTCCTCCTGCTCCCCCTGCTCCCGCTCCCGCTCCTGCTTCCTCCACACCCCCCGTCCCTCCTGCCCCACCCTCCACAACCATTCCCCACCGACGCCCCCGGACCCGCAGTGTTGCGAGATGGGAAAGGCAGCCGGACCCCCACCCCTGAGCTTTCCTTTCCCTTCCTCCCTTCCCTCCCCTTCCAGCTCCCTCATCCCAGGTTTCCCCCTCCTCTCTCCCCCCTCCCCCTCCCTCCTCCCACCCCAGTGATGTTAAATAAAAAGACGTTTTTCTTTGAAAAACAGGTGTCTTTATTTGACAGTAGGTAGGGAGGGGAAAGGGAAAGGGGGGTAGGGTGGAAGAAGGCCACAGTGGGGCATGCAAGGGAGAGGTCAGTCCTCCTCCTCCACCAGGAAGCTCTCCCGCAGGGCTTCCCGGATCCGGACGGCCCCCCACTGGGCTTCCCGGACGGTAGCAGTGCGGGGCTGACCGTAGTGGCCAGCCATGCGGTCAGCCTCAGCCATCCAGGCTGGCAGAAAAGCCTCCACCTTTCTCTCACATAAATTGTGGAGCACACAACATGCTGCCACCACGGGAGGGATGTTGTCCTCGGCCAGGTCCAGACGGGTGAGGAGGCATCGAAAGCGGGTTTTCAGTCTCCCAAAGGCCCCCTCCACCATGATGCGGGCCCTGGTGAGCCTGGCATTGAAGGCCTGGCGGGAGGGATTGAGGTGCCCCGTGTAGGGCTTCATCAGCCACGGCTGCAGTGGGTAGGCGGCTTCCCCCACCAGGCACACGGGCATGTCCACGTCCCCGACCCTGATTAGGCGGTCGGGGAAGAAGGTCCTGTCCTGCAGCAGCTGGCACACGGAGGAGTTGTGGTACACCCGGGCGTCGTGTGCTTTGCCGGACCAGCCCACATTAATGTCCATGAACTGTCCCCGGTGGTCACACACGGCCTGCAGGATGATGGAGAAGTACCCCTTGCGGTTTACGTAACGGGAGGCCTGGTGTTCTGGGGCATGGATGGGGATGTGCATCCTGTCGATGGCCCCCCCGCAGTTGGGGAAGCCGAGGGCGCCGAATCCCCGGATGACGGCGTCCGGGTCGGTTGATGGCCTTGACCACCTGCGGAGAGACACAGCAAAGTGCCAATCAGTGGGGCGCCCGGGTGGCTGGGAGCATTCGTGCCCAGGCAGTGCCCAGGCAGTGCCCTGCGCCCCACTCCCGGAAGCAACCCTCCCGGCGGCGTGTAGTACGGCCGGGACAGACCGACCCCTCCGGTGCGGGGCGCTTTCGCCTCCTCCCGCCCCCCCTTTGTCCCTGGGGTGGCCCATCCCCTCCTTGCAGCCCGCCTTCCCCCCCGGCGCAGTGGCCGACGAGTGCCATACCTGCATGAGCACCGCTCCGACGGTGGATCTCCCCACGCCGAACTGGTTCCCGACGGATCGGTAGCTTCCAGAGGGCGATGGCCACCCGCTTCTGGAGGGGAATAGCGGGCCTCATGCGAGTGTCCCTTCTGCGCAGAGCAGGGGCGAGCCACTCACAGAGCTCCAGGAATGTGTCCCTCCTCATCTTGAAGTTCTGTGTCCACTGTCGGTCTTCCCAGCGCTCCAGGACGATGCGGTCCCACCACTCACTGCTGGTGTCCAGACGCCAGACGCGGCGGGGCACGCCGGTGCCGGGGCGCCGCCGCGGCTCCTCCACGGCCCCCAGAGCGGCCAGGTGGAGAGGCAGGGGGCTGATGTGCACCAGGAGGTGCCAGGCAGCCTCGAGCCATTGCTGGCAGGCTTGCAGCAGCAAGTCCAGGAAGTGCACCAGAAGGTGCAGGGCGAGCTCTGGCTCCATGTTGCCACCTGCGGCGGCGTCCCCGAAGGGAAGCACCGACACAGACGGGCACAGAGACCAACACTTTGCTGTCCCTCGGCGAGGTTGGCAAGCAAGCAGGAAAAGCTGAGAACCAGCTGTCCAGGGGGGTCCCTTTAAGCACGAGCCTCAGATAGCCTCAGACAGCAGCCACACAACGCAACTACTGACCTGATGCCCTGCCGGAACCAGTTTCAGCTGCCCTTAAATGCGCCCCTGCATCCAATCAGTGTGGACGCGCTAGTTTGAATTAGCAAAACGCTAATTCGAACTACTTTTTAGTTCTAGACGCGTTAGTTCGAATTAGCTAAGTTCGAATGAACTAATTCGAACTAAGTTAGTTCGAATTAGCGCTGTAGTGTAGACATACCCTAAGAGACTATAAACTTTCCTGTGTGTTACATTGTATATTGTGCATCTCCTCCAAGAGCTGCTGATCTCTCAAAGCCACATCCCACCATCATCCTATGCAAGGAATTCCTAAGTCAATGGGGTCCTGGAGGGAAATTCCTCGGAAGGATACAATATAGGCACTTAATTTGTCTCGTAATATTAAAGGTAGTCTTCCATAGACTAAACATGTCCTTATTAAACCTCTTCATCTTTCCCTCCGCCCCACAACTAATTGCAGCTGCTTAAAATTCATCATGTTCACAACTGAACATGTACTTATGCCTTAACACTAAGGAGTAGCTCCTGACAGGTAAGGGAGTTTCATCTTATCATGAAAAGCTGGGGAGGGGACAAAGAAAGGTCACAGATGAAAATTTTACAGGAGACCAGCTTGCTGGCTCCATATAAAGAGGTTTCTTCTGTGGACCCAAGAGGTGTGAGCTGGAGGTAAGTCTTATACGTCTTGGTTACTGAGCAAGTAAAAGGAGGCCTTGTTGCTGTGTTCAGTTTCTTGGGTCTTGCTTGTTAGCTGCTGTCCTCATCAGCATTTCATCCTGCTGGAAGACTACTCTGCCATCCAATTTCAATGTACACAAAACTAAAATCAAACAGCATCCATGTCTGTCTGAATCTAATTGGCCAGCATGTCATTATGAGTGAAGTAACTCATTAATATTCAGACATACTATTGGATGTGAATTGTGAAGTGCTATGGATTAGTACTTCTCTCAAACTGTTACAGTTTTATCTGTGGCTAAGTTAAAGGGAATTGTGCTTCCCTGTCTTATGTGACTAAATGGTGTAAGAGTGAATAATTACTTAATCACTAAAATAAACACGGTATTGAGTGTCATGGAGGGAGTTTGGAGGCAGCAGGCCTTTTCTGTTCAAGTTGTGTGTTTTTTCTTCCTTTTGCATAAAATACTAACGAGAATGAACTCCGCTCACCAGATTTCTGGGGAGGTTTATTTGTCTCCCTGTTTCCTCTGGAGTTGGAAATTGGAATATGTTTGTTCCCTGGATGGGCTGGGATTTATTTCAGCTAAGAACTGATTTATTTATAGTAAATTCACCACAGAGTAAAATACAAATGAGAAGATGCAATAGGTTCATAAGCCTTAATTTAAACAAAGCAGAGTCATTAGCTCTTTTTGTGATTGACTCTCAGCTGTTCCCCTTCTCTAAATCACTGAGCCAAGATTTTCAAGCGAGACTAGAGATTTTTGGTGCTAAACCTGAGCCACTTTGAAAAGGGCTTGATTTTCAGAAAACATTAAAGACCCCACTTCTGAAAAGCAGGCCCTTCTGATGTCTCTCCCTGGGCACCAAAAATGGAGGTCTCCTAAATTATTATTCTTTTTTTGGTAAATCTTGGCCTACCGTTTTCATGACTGTATAAAGATACTGTCAACTTACTCTTAAGGCTTGATCTTACTCCCATGCAAATCAATGGAAACTCATTGACCTTAATGGAGCAGGACCAAAGCCTTAGGTGTCTTAAAACACACTTTTTCTCCAGCACTCTTTTTTACCTATTATTGTTACTGTGACCCTGAATATTCCTAGGATATTAGAGGAAAACAAATACTTATCTCTGTTTCTTCAGCTCATTTACTCTGTGTTCTTCCCAGGACCATTTCCCTTTGCAATCAGCGAATTACTTCAATTTTACCTGTGGTTTGTGTGGGTTTTTCACCTGCCAAGTTGGGAGGGGGGGCGAGAAAAGCTTTTGAAAAATCTCTTTGTAAAGCAATACATACTGGCAAGGAGACTCAAGGCCAGGAAGAATACCTGAAACTATTTTTAATCCCCATTCTATAATTTACTAGACTCCAAGTTGATGAGGTCCCTTCTTGAGATCAAGGCCCTATCTGGCACCTTTGGAAGCTATCCTTTTTGATTGCAGTGGGACAATCCTAAAATGAACCTCTGCTATTAGGGCCTGATCTTGGTGCAAAACAAGGGCCTCATTCAAGAAAGTATCTCCATCTACAAAAGAATTTAAGGCCCTATATTAAGTTGATTTGGAGTCAATTTGACTTAGGGATGCTCTTGAAGTGAAGCACTTGCTTCAGTGCTACCCTGAGCATGAAGATAATACTACAGCATTTTTTGAATTGGCAACAAGAGTGGTTGGTACTAAGCACCTCGCAGGATCAGACCATATGCGATGAATTTTAAAAATTAGTGATGATCAGCAGTGATCTCCTTATCCCTGAGGATGGAGCAGGGAAGAAGATGGCACCCTAGCCCTGGCAGAATACACTGGGCTGCTTTTCATTTTTCAAATCTGCTATTAGTAAATAATTTAGAAAATACTCTTCTTATCTCCTGGAATTCCCTCCAGCTCTGGACTACATGGGTCTTTATCAGCTTTTTACCCAAGCAAAATTAAAATGGAATGTGCCAGACTATGTGTGTCCCTGCTGCACCTGGCTTCAGGAGGTCATGGCTGGGTCAATCTGTACTTTTCTGCAGAGCTTTGTTATTCATCCATATCAGTCTGTTACAGTTACAGGGGTCAGTTCTGTGGGAAAGCTGAAGAGCCTGGAGATTGTTAAACACAGAATTTTGTTTACTCCCTGTTTTATATGGGCATATTTCATAGGACTTAAAGAAGAGATCATTTGCTTGCAGAGTTAACCATCATTTTAACATCCCAAATTTCCATTTTAGGACTGTGCTCTTATGAGCTATTATATTATTCAAAAATGCCCCGGTCTCCTGGAACAAAATGTGGTGTGCAGGGCTGTAGACAGGCTCTTAAACATAAGTCTACAAGAGTGGTTAAAATATCACTTCACGGCGATAAGGGATTTTTCTTTCCCTTATGAAAACAGTGTGGCCTCAGAATGTCAGCCCAGTCTGTCAGTTCTCAGCTGCACCATGGGATAAAATTGCTGATCCTTTTTATCCCCTTCTGGGAGTAGTATTAATAGTACACTCATTTTTGTTCCATTTATAATTCATTGCTATTCAGTTATTTAGATTTACTTAGTTGCATTAAAAGGCATAATGAGACAAAAACTTTGTTGATTAAAAGGCAGGGAGGATTTTTAATTTATTGTGGTGTGAGAAGAGGTGGCTTCTGGATGCGTTTGTTTGACGGTCATGTGGTGCGTGTATTGGATGCCGTTTTGTGCTCATTTCCTGCAAGGCTGATCAGGGAGCGATGAAATGTGCATAGTGCTCTCTTGCCGAGATCTGCTTGGAAATAAGATGCAAGGATCAATGTGCTAATCTTTGAATCGTGGGGGGCAGAGCAGATGGGAAGGGAGAAATAAAGACCACATAATAACAAATAGTATTTTGCATCTTGCTGCTAAATTAAATGCAATGCCATATTACTGATCATACTTTTCAGGATGTATTAGTAATTGTAAACTATTAATATGCAAGGAATTTCAGTTCAAATGTGATGGTGACATTACTTATTACATGTTATGGTGACTCCTTTAATAAAAACAACAAGGAAAAACAACAAGGAGTCCTGTGGCACTTTAAACACAGGGTGTCTACACAGCACCTTAAACTCGAAACAAGATAACGCAATTTGGGCTACACAGCTATACAGCAACAAATTTTGAAATAACATGCTATTTCGAGACATCCCTTAACCCTTCTGGAAGGAAGGTTACAGAGATGCCGAAACTGCGCATCTGCTATTTTGAGACCTATCTCAAAATAGCAGGCACATTCAAAAGATGTGGGGTAGCTATTTCAGAATATTTCTAGTATCCTGAAATAGCCCCGCTGTGTAGATGTACCATTACAAATTTATTTGAGCATAAGCTTTCATAGTCTGGAACCCACTTCATCAGATGAATCTGTTGTTCTTCAAGGTGCCATAGGACTCCCCATTGGTTTTGCTGAAACAGACTAAGACAGCAACCCCCCTGAAACTTGTCACCTTTATTAAAATGCTGTATTCAGCATATGGACAAGACCCTGAGTCTAACACAGAAAACTGATCGTTGGAGTGCATGATGTTGTGGGTACTCAGCATCCCTTGGCCAATATTTTCGTACTGTTGGCATTTAGCTATGAGCACACTACTGTACATTGCTTGGTGTCTTGCTCTGACAAGACAAAGCCCTCAACAAATCAGAGCAATAATTTTAATTCACAACATGTTTCTAAAACGTAAATAACTCCAAACACAGTTTTTCTCCCATTCAGGAAACATTATGGCTACTTCTCTGGCATGATTTTCCGCAAATGCTTTTAATGGTAAAGTTTTTCCGTTAAAAGCATTTGTGGAAAAGAGCATCTAGATTGGCACAGATGCTTTTGCGCAAAATACTTTTTGCAGAAATGCGTCCATGCCAATCTAGACGCGGTTTTGCGCAAGAAAGCCCCGATCGCCATTTTCGCCATCTGGGCTTTTTTGCGCAAAACGGTTCTCAGTTGTCTACACTGGCCCTCTTGCACAAAAGCATTTGCGCAAGAGAGTTTTTTCCCAAACGGGAGAGTCATTTTATTTGCGGAAATACATTGACAATCTTACATTAGATCGTCAGTGTTCTTGCACAAATTCAAAGCGGCCAGTGTAGACAGCTGTCAAGTTTTTCCGCAAAAGCAGCTGCTTTTGCAGAAAAACTTGCCAGTCTAGATGCAGCCTATATGTTTGGAATTCTCTATATCTTAGTGGCTTTCTTTACACTTCATAGTAAAAATCATGTTATTCCTGGCTGAATCCCAGCCAGTTTCAGTTGGGAAAAGGATCTTTGAAAATCTCCCCCTATGAACTGTGGGTAGAAGGTTTTATTTTAACCTTTGTTTCTTACATATTTTTGCCATTTTAAAATCATAGAAGTGTAAGCATCCCAGCTCCCCTCAAAGGGTGACAGCTTTAGGGACAGATTCTTTGCTCTGCTCACAATACTTGCAGGGTTTACCCAGATGTGAGGGAAAGAAAAGGAACTTTTAAGCCACCTTTATGCACCCATGACCTAGGGCCAACCCATTGCATAAGTTGAAGCAGCCTGAACCTATTTTATCTCACACTCGGCTGCCCCTGATCCCAAGGGACATTCTGACAAACAGGGCTCAGCAAGATACAACAGCTTCCAGCCGATGCTCCCTTTTGCCAAGCCACACCATTGCACCATGTGCATGCATGTGTGCAAGAACTAGTAAACCAGTCTCATACCACTGGGGATCCTGCACAAGAAAAGCCACTTAAGATGGCTTTATAGCAGTTTTGCTCTGCTAGATCATCACAAAGTAGCTACAGTAAGGGCCACACACTGGTCCGTAAAGTGTTTCTGCAGGTAAAACGAAGGAGTACGTCCAACAAGCTCATCACATTCAATCTAGCCACAACACAAACTAACTATATTTGCGTAATTTCTTGGCATTTTTCTCATATAAACAAAGGGACATATTTAATTTGAAGCAGTGGTTCACCACAAAATATGAGCATACCCAGATGTACTGCTATGAACTTGACCTATCATTTCTTAGCTGGATTAATGCACTTGACCATAAGGGATCTGGAGAGAGATCTTACGTTGGCTATCAGGTTCAACATACACAGTCTAAAAATGATCCAAACTATGGCTGACACATTATTATTTTAAAAATAAACCTATGAGAAGATAATACAGCAGTTATCAAAGTTACTCTTCCTCATTGGAGAATGCTAGTCAAATCAGTCAATCTACTGAAGTCATGGATTCTCATTACTTCCCCTGAAGAGCTTTTCCATGGTTCCCCATTACAGTTGTGCTACAAGTCGCCTACCCGCTCCCTCCAACTCTTTCCAGAATGGTCTGCAGATGAGGAGGGGGAGTTACTGCTGGTTTCACAAACTGGGATATCCACAGTCTGCATAGACAAGCTCACTATAGGCCCAGAACAACTCCTTTAGATCTTCATGAACACTTTCCCATGTTTAGGGCAGAAGGATGTATACTATGGAAACAAACCCAATTTCCTCCTCATTTTGTTCCACTTGATATTACTGCGCCTGAAGGGGAGCTTGGGAGTGGAGCACCAAATCCTCTGTGACAACTCAAACACATTCTTATACTTGTACCAAAAAAGATTTTTTGCACTTGTTCTTTGCCTTAAAGGGGAATGACAAGATAGGTATGAGGAGCAGAACCAGCCTTAGGGCTAACAAACTGAACCCATGCCCATGGTGCCATAGCCTAAGGGTGAGGGGCAACTGGGCATGGCTGTTGCTGGCCAAAGGGGGTGAAGGGTACTGGGTAGGAGGGCAGTGTGGCGGGGCATGCTGGAAGTGCAGGGCTGGGGTTGGGGGCACAGTGGGGAGGAAAGTGCAGGATCTGGGATGAAGGGGGCACTGTGCAGAGGTTAGGAACAAAGGGGGCACAAAGCAGGGGTTCGAGGTAAAGAGGCCACAGGATGGGGTGCAGGGGTTGGGAAGCCCATATGTGCCAGGAGAAATGTGTGGCGCTGTGCCACAGAGGTTAGAGGAACTAAAACACAAGTTCGCCCAGGGCAAGCATTTTGCCTAAGGCCAGCCTGATGAAGAGTGTTCCCAAATACTTCAAAACTGCTTAAATACGAGTCATGGATTTTAGCATCTATAATGTAAATCTGTAATACTCCATTGACTTCAGAGGGATTACTCTGGATTTAGACCAGTATAAAAACATGACCAGACTTAGGTTATATGCTATCAAAATTCTTATATGCAGTATTCAACCAATTCTCACTACATAGTAAATTATTTCCTTAGTATGAGTATATGGAAGAAGAACTGTATATTGCAATGGTCCTCAACCTTTTGGGGCTGCCAGGCGCCCGGGGGTGGGGGCCGCGCATTCGCCGCGTGCCCAGAGCCCGGGGCACAAGAATGTCTTGAGCCAGCCCTGGTCACTCAGTGGGCGCACATAAATGCCCCGGCGGGCACCATAACACCCACGGGTACCGTGTTGGGGACCACTGGTATATTGGGTAAACACACAGTTTCTTTTTTTTTTTTCAGAACCCTGCTCAGGTTTTTTTAAATGGGAAATTCGGACTGAAATCCTACATTTCAATAATGCTAAGTTTCTTCTGCTTATTAACAAGAAATTCAAACATTTGGGGTTTTTTATTATTATTGTATGGATCATACTTTTAAGTATGTATTAGTAAACAACATCGTGTGGTGCCTTTGCTCCTGCTCTCTTCCAGCTCCGTGAGTTAACTCTCCACTTTGTGTTTCCTGGTTTTTGTTCTAGTCACCATTTGTAACATTATTTAAGCCCAAATCAGAGGGTGAGACCGATTTGAGAACTCATATAATTATTGACAGTGCTGGCGCTTGTATTTGTTCTTAAAGCTACTTGAATTAGTTTGATATTTGAGATGGCTCAAGTATTGATGATATTTGTAAAAAAGAAAAAATAATGAAAAGGAATGGTGGTGGGAGTTCAGTGCAAAGAGGGAGGAAGGCAAAGAAGATGCACCCAGCTCTTTTAGCAGGAGCACGGTTTGCAATCCTAGTCACACTCATTGTCTGTCATTGTTGTACCAGACACACTCCATTCATGGCTGTTCTCTTTTTCCTTTTCAAAATGTGCCCAGTGGTCTTGCTCTGTTTGTTGTCAAGAATGAGCTGCCTTGGAGTAGGAATGTTTCCCAGACGGGAGGTCAAGAGGTCAGTCTGGACCTCTGGACATTTGCAGCGCTAACTTGCCGACATGTCATGTGAAAGCAGTGTGATCCTTTGAGTATTTGACGGAGGGGGGGGGGTTGTTTGTATATATGCGATTCAGATCATGAGATTAGCTGTCAGGTCATCTGCTGTGAAATCCATTATGAAAAACACCCGGAAACTGATGCTTGACTTGAAATCCTTAGTTTACTAAATTGCAGAAATTATCTTTGGAAGGTTTTGTCAGTTTTATGTATGTATTTTTTAAATAATGTTTGCAGCAATGCCTCATGCAAAGTGCTAGTTGAATAAATCTGTCACTGAAACTTCAATTCCAGATTACCACACTCCAAGATCTGCTATTATAAATGAAAATGCATCTTTAGAAAGTTCACAACGGTCTGAAGTAGATGAGCTATTGAAATGCAATAGAAAATCTAGCCTTTACGGATTAGTCAAAAAGTGATTGTAGTTCTACATGTAAACACCGTCTAACTGTATTGTCAGGGTAAATGGTTCATGATTTGCCACCACAAGAATAGGTTAGCTTTTCCTAAGACTATGAATAATGACATAAATTATCTAAAAATAAAATCTTTTGCTTGCAAGCATGGTCAAAAAATTCAAAGGCAGATAGCAAATCAGTCCATTACCAAACTACTATGTATCCTCAGTATTTTTTTTAATCTCTGTGAGCATCAAGATGCAATTTGTCAGAAAATACATCTGAGTAGCTCTTAAAGTACCTTTAACAGTGGCTTTTATCAATGTATGTCCTAACAAAGCCACAGCCCTGAACTAACAAGATCAAACAGGAGTGAACTGGTCTCATTTTTCTATGTAGCCATTTTTAGAATTTGGGAGGTCTTTATTTGTTGTTGTTGTTATCTCTTTTCATGTTTTCAGACTGCACACTGTTTTCTATGTGTGATGGATTTATGCAGTAATAGACCCATTTACCTTTGCTGCCATTTGAATACAGCAGCAAATCATGAACTCTTTAAGGAGAGGAAGGTAAAGAAAAAAAACAACAGAATAATATATGTTCTCTGATGAGGAGCAACACTTCTTATTCCATTAGCAAAATAGTTTCCCGTTTTCCACTCTGTTTCTTCAAAAAGTTTACCTAGCCCAATGTATTTCAGTGGAGTTGAATGGCTGAAATATATGAATAAAGACGTAAAGGAAGAGCTAAGAATTGCACCAGATATACAGCTTGAATAATTTTAGCTAAACATATTGAAATCACCCTTGCAAAATTGTCTTGAAAACTTGCCAACCCTGGCACAAAATCTGCTCACATACCCTTACCATGAAGATACTGATAATCGGGGTGGGGGGAAGGAGTGGAAGAGCTGGGGAGAGAAAGCTGTTTTACTCACCCATCAGAATAAATGAATCCCCCCAGGCAAGTGGTCGAGCAGAATTTTAGAAGGCTGTCTTAAATTTATTGAATAATTTCAGGGTGAACTAATTTTTTTAAATGGATTTTTCAGTGTCTGCTTTTAGAACCACACACCAGCGAGGTAGTACAATATCTACATTAAGGACAGGACCAAAAAATGGTCAGTTTCCCCCTCTCCAAAGTACATCCAGGAGGTAGTTGCCTAATGCAGGAACAAACATCTACACAGGGTGCATGATTACGAATTCTCTGCATACAGCCCAACATGGCTCAATCAGATTGCACGGGTAGTGGATGAACATGTCACCATTGTACTTTTTTATTTGCATAAAACAATTACCCCATGGACAGTGGCTTCAGAGTTGTCTAGACAACATGCTTTAGATGGTATCACTGACCTCAGACACACTAGGCTAGCTCTAAATTAGCAATGAGCAGGGCTGGAGGGATGTATTATGGTAGTTATAAACCATAAGAAGGTATTTAAATAGATAGATAAGACACATGCAAATCTTTTCATTGCCATGACAACCATCTTGATATAGGTTTTCCATATGTAGCAAGAAGGGCAGAGCAAAAGGCACTGGAAAAATAGCAAGAACCTGTAATGATAATGAACCCTGACAGTGTATTAGTCTAGATCTTGGTCACTTATTAACTCTTAATAGAATACAAACTTCTATAGTAATACACCGTTCATTGGGTCAGGTAGCAATTACTTCTAAACCTTTGCTATAAGGATCTCTCTACTATATGGTGTCACCTAATGTACCAATTCTTCACAAATTGATCTGACTGATTAAAAAACACTTTGCTATTAGATGTAAATTGCTTAGCTGCTCAAAAGTGCTTTTCAGGGTGGGTTTGCATAAAGCATGAAAATATGTTATGTGAGCATGTCTATATTTCCTCCCGGCTTTATCAGCCAGGCAGCAAATCCCTGTAAATTTGAATTCCCAAATAATAACCAGACCATAGCCCAGGGCAGCCTATTTCAAAAGGAGTAAGTATTTCCATACTAAAACACACACATACACAAAACTTTCTCTACATTGCATGATTGAGGAGGTAAGAACCAAGTATTTATCCTTTTTAATTTTTCTTCTTAGTTCTTAATTTCTTCTAAGTGCCAAAATAGTAGGTTTGAGGCAGGCTTTAGGCACTAATGTTCCCTCCTACGGCCAGCGAGGGTCCCCCTCCAGCAATGTATTTCTCAGATAGATGTGTGTAATGAAGTAAGATGCTAGGACCTCAATGTATCTTGACCTCATGTATCTTGCCCAGTCTGTGTTTCTCCTTCCTGTGTTTGTCTCTGGTTTAGTCTGCAGAATGCTGAAGAGTGTGTGAGAGAGATGGGGTGAACAAAGACATGCTACAGCACCTCACTGAAAATCTCTTACATTTCCCTCCTCTGAGAACATTTGAAGGTATTTTTCCAGTTTCTATATGGACTCTCCTTGGAAAGTACCTGAAAGATCTTTGTAGACAAATTCATTATTATAGTGGAATGTGCAGGTAATATGGTTTCATTTAGATGTACAGTGGTATTTAAAACACACTGGGCCAATTTCTAGCTTCATATTTTCTGGAAAGGGACAGATAGAAAGCATACATAGTGGGGTGTGTTCTGCCCTGTCCTCAAACAGGGAGCTGCTGCTGTGGCTGAGGGGGAAATGTCCCTCCCCCAGCCAGGCAACTCCATGTGCGAAGCCCTGAGACCCTGGCTGGGTAGGGCCCATTAAACAGCTGTGGGTCCATCCTGCAGCGCAGTTTAGAGGGGCCTTGTGCTAGGTGCTGGACAAGTATATAGTGAGAGACAGTTCCTGAGCTGCGTTTATGTTCTAGGACTACAGAGCACACAAGACAGGTAGAATGGACTTTGTTCCTGAAAAAGAAACCCAAATGCAAATGTGAAAGCAAACCTTAGGAGCAAAGGAGGATGTAGTTGTGTAGGTGTCAAATGATATTTTCCTAAACATATCTAAGATGTATACGAATAGCAATTACACTGTTGTTACTAAAACTAAAAACTAGGCAATTGCATTTTGATGCTGCAGAATACGAATAACTGGAATCATTCTCTGCCTGTCTTTTTTTTTAAGAGCATCTAAACGTAATTCACACTGAAGACAAACCGCAGATCTGAAAATCATTAGTAAAAAAAGTTCTAGAACAGAGATGGGCAAACTACCATCCATGTGACACATTGGGCCTGGCTGGGATTATAATCTGGCATATGGGATTACCAGTCCAGTGAGACAGCGGGGCTAAAGCAGGCCTGGCTATGGACCCATGCCATTCCCAGAAGCAGTAAGCAATGTCCCTGCGCCTCCTCTGGCACTCCAGTCATCTGCCCCAGCCCTACATTAATGGTCTGCCATACAATTTTCCAGCTGTATACTGAAGTCTCAATTTCTTACCCAGAATAAGTGTTATGTCTGGGCTATTATAGAAAAGTGGGTATTATTTTGCCATCTAGATATTCAAATGTTCATTTGAATTTGATAATTTAATTAATAGCCTTTGCATGTATTTAAAGGACAGTAAACTGCCTGATCCCCTGATGCTGAGGAGGAATCTTATTTATGAACAGCGGCACCTGTCATGTTAATTTGTACAAAGTTTTTGATTTATCCTAAAAGAACACATTACACAGTGGATTTGGAGGAGTTAAAGGGAATCTGCAGGGTGACTTTAATCTTTATGTGTTTATATACTTGAGGGCATTTTACTGCACCTCTGCACTGCTTTCACTACACCATCATTTTCTGTTTTATAAATGTAGCCATTTGGATCAATAGTTACAGTACAATATATTGTACTTCTGATGGGAGCCTCACAGGACAGTTAAGAACAACAATGGTAATTTTACAAAATATTTGGACACTGTTTGAAATACATTTTAAAAATAAAGTTGGCAAAACATACACTGGGCAAAATTTACAGAAGCCCTAATGCGTTTTTTTTTTAAGTCTTCTTCCTTGCATTAAAAAGAAATTGGGGAAAATTAGTTCCTTGCTTGAAATATGAGTTTTTAAATAGGAAACAGAAGTATTAAGGACTAGAATACCTGCCTCAGTGAATTTGTTGCAGCAGCAATCTTAATCTCCTGCAGAATAAAGGTTTTTTTTCAGAAGAATGGCATTGATGGGAAAGAATTTTAGCTTGTGTGATGGCTGTGAATTTCCCAAGCTCGATGAGTGTGTGTGTGCATGTGTGTGTGTGTGTGTGTGTGTGTGAAGATATTTAAAGATGGTCACAGATAGTTGAAAAGCACAAGGAAGACAAAATACAGAAGGGCCTAAAATTATGCATCCCTTAAAGTGTTAAAAAATATATCTTGCACACGGAGGGTTTTACAGTAAATTCTTTATCTATCAACAAACTAGGTTATCACAGCTGTTTATTGTACTGCTAGCCCTGATCCTAACCTTTGTGTCTTTATTGCTTACATACCATTCCCTTGTTTATACGTCTGTACCAGTCGGTGCCCTTGAACTTGGCCCCTCTGAGCCCTGACCTCTGCATGCTTGCTCACCCGCTCAGGTTGCGTCTGCAATCAGTAAATCTGAGACAGGGGCTGGCTGATAGCCGAGCTGCATCAGGGCAATTAACGCAGAACTAAAATGTCATTCATGGCTTGGTGATGAGAGTGGCAGACCACAGATGACAGTCCTCAACTCTGAAGCTGTGACATCCAGGCCAGACTGAGGATTATCATGAAAAAGAAAGGAGTGAGAGAGAGAGAGAAAAAGGCTGACTCGATTCTCTTTGAAGAATTGTTTATTCCTCTGTGTGGGATTCCAGCTGCATGACCGTCTGACTGGAGGCACACCAGCGCTTAGAGCTGTGCAAAACATTCTGCACAGAGAGTGAAAAGGCAATGTGGGGAGGATGCTTTATTTTTAAACTTTGTGAAACCCTCAGGCTCCCTTAGGTTACAGTGACACAAAGAAATTCAGAGACTAGGAGTTCCATGTGATCAAACATACACTTCCCTTCCTTCTCCTTCAGACCATAATGTGGTCGGTGCGCCAGGTCAGGCAGGAGCTGCTCTAATCTCTTAACAAAGTCCAGTTTGAACAGAAGCGAGAAAACAACCCACCTTCTCCAGCCTTCTTGCTACTCCGTCCTGAAGAGCAAAGCCTACAGCAGTCTGCATGGTCTATGTGAGCCGCAGAGACTGGGCACCATACACACAATAGGGGTATGTCTACACTACAGCACTAATTCGAACTAACTTAGTTCGAATTAGTTAATTCGAACTAAGCTAATTCAAACTAACGCATCTAGAACTAAAAACTAGTTCGAATTAGCGCTTTGCTAATTCAAACTAGCACGTCCACATTAAGTGGACCCTGAAGCGGGGTTAAGGATGGCCGGAAGCAGTGCCGGCAGGGCATCAGAGGAGGACTTAAAGCGTGGAGATGCTGTCTCAGGCTAGCCGAGGGCTGTGCTTAAAGGGTCCCGACCCCCACCCCGGACAGACAGTTCTCAGGCGTGCCCCGCTTGCAAAGCAGTCCTGGCTTGGAGTGCCCTGAGTGCCCACACTAGGCACATCACAGCACTCGGCCATCAGCCCGGCTGCACTTGCCACAGGCTGCCATCTGGGGAGAGGGGGCAATTGGGGGGCTGCAGGAGAGCTTCCACCCCCAGAAACCCGCAGAGCCAGCCAAGTCCTCCCCATCGAGGGCTCGTGCCCCATTCCTCCCTCACCTCCTTCCACTTACCCTTCCCTAGCCCCTCTTCTTGATGTACAAAATAAAGATAACGTGTCTTCCAAAACGGAATCTGTCTTTATTGAACAAAACTGGGGGAGACTGGGAAAAGGAGGTGGGAGAGGGGAAGAGAGAGGCTGGGAGAGGGGAGGGCAACTAAAATGATCAGGAGTTGGGAACAGGTCCCATATGAAGAGAGGCTAAAGAGACTGGGACTTTTCAGCTTAGAAAAGAGGAGATGGAGGGGGGACAGGATAGAGGTCTCTAGAAGCAGGAGTTGGGTGGAGACGGTGCATACAGAAAAGTTCTTCATTAGTTCCCATAAAGAAGGACTAGAGGACACCAAAGGAAAGGAATGGGTAGCAGGCTTCAAACTAGTAACAGAAAGTTGTTCTTCACAAAGCAAAGAGTCAACCTGTGGAACTCCTTGCTGCAGGAGGCTGTGAAGGCTAGAACTGGAACAGAGTTTAAAGGGAAGTGAGATCAAGTCATGGAGGTTGGGTCCATGGAGTGGTATTAGCCAGGGGGTAGGAGTGGTGTCCCTGGCCAAGGTTTGTGGAAGGCTGGAGAGGGATGGCATGAGACAAATGGCTTGGTCACTGTCTTTGGTCCATCCCCTCCAGGGTCCCTAAAGTTGGCCACTGTCGGCAGACAGGCTACTGGGCTAGATGGACCTTTGGTCTGACCCAGGACGGCCATTGTAAGCTCAGGGTCGGGGGGCTCAGTGGACCCCCTTGATTCTCTTGCACACTTGCTCCTGGGTGGCCAGGCTGGCAGCTATCGTGCCCAAGCCGGCCACTTTCCTGTGCCTAGTGCCGAGATCGTGGACGAGGTCCACGATGTTCGCACTAGCTCAGGCGGGTGCCCGCCTCTTGCAGTCCCGGGCAAGCTCCCGGGAGCCGCCAGCCTGGTCCCGGGAAGAGGGGGAGGGCTGGGGGGCATCGGGTGGGTGGCTCGATCCGTGCCAGGTGCAGGGTCTGCTGGCTGGGTGCTGGCAGGCTTGCACCTGGCACGGGCACCGTAGCCAGCCCGTGCCCCTTTAAGGGGTGCGGGGCCGGGAGGGGGGCAGTAGAGTTTCCCTGGTGTTGGCCAGAGTGGCCACCAGGGAAACCTGGGGAGGGCTAGCCTCCCACTAGTTCGAATTAAGGGGCTACACACCCCTTAATTCGAACTAGCTAGTTCGAACTAGGCTTAATCCTTGTGGAATGAGGATTACCTAGTTCGAACTAAGCGCTCCGTTAGTTCGAATTAAATTCGAACTAACGGAGCGCTAGTGTAGCACCTATGAAAGTTAGTTCGAACTACGTCCGTTAGTTCAAACTAACTTTGTAGTGTAGACATACCCTAGGAGAATGGCTATAAAGAGGGACGGGGGCAAACTTTCTGGCCTAAGGAAACATCTAGGTAAGAAAACGGTGTGGCAGGCCATGAATGTAGAGCTGCAGCAGAGAGCTGGGGTGCAGGAAGAGGTATGGCATGCAGGCTCTGGCCCAGTGCTGCATACCTCAGGATGCTCTGGGTTGGCAGTGCAATTGTGCTAAGGCAGGCTCCCTGCCTGTCCAGTCTCCAGTCAGCATGTCTGGCACCGGTTCCTGGGAGGGGGAGCAGGTAGCTCCATGCACTGCTGCCATCTGCAGGCACCACTCCTGCAGCTCCCACTGGCCGTGGTTCTCTGTTCCCAGTCATAGGGAAATACGGGAGCAGTGCCTGCATGCAGGGGCAATATGCAGTGACCTTCTGTCTTCCCAGGCTTGAGGTGCTACAGGTTGCTTCCAGGAATGACAGAGGGACACAGCAGGCAGATAGCCTTTGCAGTCCCACTGTGTTGCTGGACTGGCAATCCCATGGGCCAGACTAAAAGCCTTTATGGGCCAATTGCTGCCCAGAGGCCGTAGTTTGCCCACCCCTAGCGTGTGTCTAGACTACATCCCTTTTTGTGAAAAAGGGATGTAAATTAGACACTTCAAAATTGCAAATGAAGCCGGGAATTAAATTTCCCGCACTTCATTTGCATAATGGCGGCTGCGGGTTTTTTCGAAATGCGGTTTTTCAATAGGAAAACAGCAGTTTGGGGGGGGATCCTGTCAACCTCTTTTTCAAAAGATCCTGTCAACCTCATTTTTTGAGGAGTACAGGATCTTTCAAAAAAGGGTTTTATTTTCCAAAGATCCCCGTCTAAACTGCCATTTATCTATTGAAAAACCACATTTCAAAAAAAACCCGCAGCCGCCATTATGCAAATGAAGTGCGGGAAATTTAAATCCCGGCTTCATTTGCAATTTCAAAGTGTCCAATTTACATCCCTTTTTCGAGAAAGGGATGTAGTTTAGACACAGCTATAAAACATATACCACCATTAAACTAGTGAGGGGATCAAACAGAAAACAAATGTGTTTGTATACAAACCCTGATTTCAAACACCACGACATTCAGGGGAATTCAGATCCAAGGGTTCAGTTTGCCTTATTGTAAAGACTGCTATTGTTTGCTAAATGGTGATGTTTGTTTGTGTTGTGGAGAATACCCCCCACCCAAAGCAGAAGTGTCTGTGGCAAATAAGTTGTGTCTGGCCATACTTTGCATTACAATCAAAAGGCAGGAAGTAGTACATGTATGCTAGTGTAAGCGGGGGAATGGTCCAGCTATTGTGGGGAACTTTCCTGGCTTCTATACACCCCGGTGAAATGGACCAGCGAAAGGATCTGAGTCCCCGCTCCCACTTCCTTTACCCCACGGCCTCCCTGGTCCTGAGGGCTCCCCCTCCACTCTCCTGAGTAGCAGAGCCCTCGAAACCCCAACAAGGCTGGGCCCAGGTTTCCTGGGGCTTAATCCCCGACCTTGTAGTCACTAGGGGCAGGAGTTAGGGTGTCCCCACTCCGAGGTGCTCTCTTTACACTGCAGGCCTTCTTGGCCCAGTGATCACTTCATAAGGTTCAAAGCAAATACAATTTATTAAACATCAACTGATTAAAGAGAAAAGAATAAGAAAAAAATGAGAATCGTTAAATGAGAACACACAGCCCTGCTCTGTAGCACAGGGACATCAAAACAGCAGCCTGCAGAGTGTAAGGACAGTCCACAGTCTCTTCCTTAGAGGCCCCTTAGAGGCCTTGGATGTGCTGCAGGGGGGGCTGCAGGCTGGACACGCTTGCTCTGGCAGTGACCACACAGCCTCAAGCTCTAAGTGGCCAGACCCCTCTCCCAGTCCAGAGCCTCTCCCCACACTTTGCAGTTCCCAGCTGCTCACCACATCCAGCTGCAGGCTGTGCTGTGTGGCCAGTCTCTAGCTTCTTGCGTTGCTTCTCTGTTCCTTTTGGCTCTCTGAGCACTGCCAGTCTGCTGCTCAGCACAGGGTCTGCGCTCCTTGAGCTGTGTGTGTCTGGCTCAGCTGCTGCAAAAACTGCCCCTCAGCACACAGCTTGCACTGCTTGGGCTGTCTCTCAGCTCCCTGTTTTTGCAGGACTTCTTCTGCACACAGCTTGCACTCCTTGGGCAGTGTCTCAGCCCTCTGTTTGCTCAGAGAGAGCCAGAACAATCCCAGCTCACAGGGAGGACGGGCCCTGGCCTCTTGCTTTTCTCACTGGCCTGTCCAACTTGTCAATCAGGCTAAGCTGGAGTGTTGGCTGCTTTCCATTGTCTCTGGGGTCTGTCAGTCTCATGGACCCTTCCCCTGTTGACACTGGGAGCTGGCAAGCCAAAAAACTCCCACAGAGTTTAAGTAAGGGGCTAACAGTCCCCTTACACTAGGGAAAACAGGTTTCTAAGGCAAAGTAAAATCAGCAATTCTTAAAACCTTAAGAGACTTTATGAATGGTGACAGAAGAAATGACTATGATTTATTTGTTTTTAGTTTAATGAGATTTTCGACTACAATGTGTCTACTTGGAATTTTTGTAGAGATAGCTACAGGTCTAATAATCGAGAAATAAGCTAGTAAAAACAACCAATAAATGGGAAGGTGTCACCCCTTTCTCTAAGTGAAAATAAAGAGGATTCCAGAAACATACACCACACTTGTCTCCATAAAAAGTTATCTCTGCACTAGAATCAGAAATGTCTGGTCACTGTGTGGCATCCACTGGCAAATGCTGACTTTTCAATGGTGACCATTGTCTGTGGATACTTTTAAAATGATCCTTATGTCTCTACATGGAAGTTTCAAATGTTCAAAAAAGGGCCTCAAGCAAAACCCACCAACGTCAATGAAAAGGCTCCTAAGGACTCCAGGGGTATGTCTACACTACAAAGTTAATTTGAACTAACAGCCATTAGTTTGAATTAACTTTACTAGCGACTATACATACAAAACACTAGTTTGAATTTAAATCAAATTAGCGGAGCTCTTAATTCGAACTAGGTAAACCTCATTCTACGATGACTAACTCCTAGTTCGAGTTAAGGGCTGTGTAGCCACTTAATTCGAACTAGTTGGAGGCTAGCCCTTCCCAGCTTCCCCTGGTGGCTACTCTGGGCCAAACCAGGGAAACTTTTCTGCCCCCCTCCCGGCCCCAGAGCCCTTAAAGGGGCACAGTCTGGCTACAGTGCTCGTGCCAGTTGCAAGCCTGCCAGCACCCAGCCAGCAGACCCTGCACCTGGCACAGCTCGAGCCAGCCACCCGATGCCCCCCAGCCCTTCGCCTCTTCCCAGGACCAGGTTGGCGGCTCCCAGGAGCCTGCCTGGGGCCGCAAGAGGCAGGCGCCCGCCTGGTCTAGTGTGGAGATCGTGGACCTCATCGAGGTTTGGGGGAAGGCCTCCAATGTCCATGACCTCCACAGTAGGCACAGGAATGAGGCTGTCTAGGGCAGGATAGCTGCCAGCCTGGTCACCAAAGGCCAAATGCAAACCCAGGAGCAGGTTTGCATGAAAATCAAGTTGGTCCAGTGAGACCCCCCGACCCTGAGCCCTGAGCTTAGAACATAAGAACATAAGAATGGCCGTACTGGGTCAGACCAAAGATCCATCTATCCCAGTAACCTGTCTGCCGACAGGTACCCTAGAGGAGATGGACCGAAGACAATGATCAAGCAATTTGTCTCGTGCCATCCATCTCCAGCCTTCCACAAACAGAGGCCAGGGACACCGTTCCTACCCCCTGCCTAATAGCACTCTATGGACCCAACCTCCATGAATTTATCTAACTTCTCTTTCAACTCTGTTATAGTTCTAGCCTTCACAGCCTCCTGTGGCAAGGAGTTCCACAGGTTAACTATGTGCTGTGTGAAGAAGAACTTTCTTTTATTAGTTTTAAACCTGCTGTCCATTCATTTCATGTGGTGTCCTCTAGTCCTTATATTATGGGAACTAATGAAGAACTTTTGTTTATTCACTCTCTCCACACCACTGATGATTTTATATACCTCTATCATATCCCCCCTCAGTCTCCTCTTTTCTAAACTGAAAAGTCCCAGTATTTTTAGCCTCTCTTCATATGGGACCTGTTCCAAACCCCTGATCATTTTAGTTGCCCTTTTCTGAACCCTTTCCAAGGCCAAAATATCTTTTTTGAGGTGAGGAGACCACATCTGTACACAGTACTGAAGGTATGGCATACCATAGTTTTATATTTCCCCTTCTCTTTCTTCCGCTGGCTTCACACTTCCAGTTCCCTTCTCCCAGGTTTCCCTCTCCCCTCTCCCAACCTCTCTCTTCCCCTCTCTCACCTCCTTTTCCCAGTCTCCCCAGAGGTTAACCCCCCTCCGCCCCAGTTTTGTTAAATAAAGAGAGTTTCTATTTTTTAACACGTGTCCTTTATTTTTTACATCAGGACGGACTGCTAGGGAAGGGTAAGTGGAAGGAGGTGAGGGAGGAATGGGGCATGAGCCCCCGATGGGAAGGACTGGGTTGTCTCTGCGGGCTCCTCGGGGTGGAAGCTCTCCTGCAGGGCCTCCCGGATGTTGACAGCCCCACTCAATCTCTCTGCACTTCAGTTTCCTATCTGTAAAATGGGTCTAACAGTGCTTAAAATGCATGCTTATCTCACAAAGGTTGCATGGAGCTAAATTAATTATTTCTGAAGCGGCTCATATGCTCTGTTACTGAGTTCCAGATAAATGCCTAGGGAGCTGTTTGGAAAGAGAACGAAGCCCTGAGATTACAAGATTCTGAGCAGCTGCTATGAGCTCCTGAGGGCCCTCAAAAGCCATTGACTGCAGTGTGAGTTCAAGATATTCAGGACCTTTAAGGTCTGGGCTAACTAATGCAGATGACTCTCAGAAATGTATCCCACGCATAGTAAACTGTTGTGTGGATATGTAGATGGGTAGGTAGAGAAACAGGTTAATGCCTGCTTTAGCTGTGCATGTTTTCAATTGGTATGAAAGCATCATACAAAATAGAAGGTATCCCAGCTGTTCAGACACTTATTCAATATGAAGCAATGCTTTAGAATTATGAATACTCTTTTAAAATAACCACTTTTTCCAGAAAATCAAAGTTCTGTGAATACTACACCTGCAGATGTTCACTAATAAAAACTACGGGCCACATTGCACATGGGCCCTGCATGGGTGACCCAAGGTGCATGGGAGGGGGAGGGAGGGCATCATGAATTCTTTTCTACCCTTTGAATCTCTTTTCCTAAATTTTCACTGGCTTTCCAAATATTTCTTTATAACCCTCTCTACTGCAGAGCAGGCTGTTGTTATCTCTGTGGGTCAGCTGGGATAGTGAGGCTTTGCCCAAGGTCACGCAGGAGATCAGTGCTCCCTGTGACTCCGCAGCACCTTCACCAAGACCATCCTACTACAAGGCAGTTCCTGCCCCATTTTCCCATATTCCATGCTCCTCTCACAGCAGGGCCTTGCTGGGCTTCTTTGAGCACAAAAGGGCTTGAGAAGTGGCAGAGCCATGACCGGCCCACTGATCAGATGGAGGACGTGACACTCAACTGTGGAGAGAAAGGTGGACGTGTTGGCATTGCCTCAGTTTGCTCCTTGCTACCGCTATTCACGGTCCCTCATAACAGCAGCCGTTGGTTTACCCAAGGTGGTGTGTCTCACCCAGCCTCATACACTGATGGGTCATCAGTGGCCATGTCTGAGGCCTTAGTCACTGTGTCACTGCTGTGTTGTCACCTCTGGTCTGAAGCTCACCAAAGACTTGACCCAGTGCCTCTGTGCTGCGTTTTTATCCCCTGTTACAGATGAGGAAGTGGAGATATTGAGAAGTTAAATCCAAGGACACAAAAGAGACCTTTTATGCCTTGATTTAGCAAAGCTTTTGCTATGGTCTCCCACAATATTCTTGCCAGCAAGTTAAGGAAGTATGAATTGGATAAATGGACTGTACGGTGGATAGAAAACTGGCTAGATTATCCAGCTCAATGGGTAGTGATCAACGGTTAGATGTCAGGTTGGCAGTCGGTTTCAAGCGGAGTGCCCTAATGATTGGTTCTAGGGCCGGTTTTGTTCACATCTTTATTAATGATCTGGATGAGGGGATGGATTGGGGTGAGGTAGATACATTGGGGGCAGGGATAGAGTCCAGAATGAACTAGACCAATTGGAGGATTGGGCCAAAAGAAATCTGATGAGGTTCAACAAGAACAAGTGCAGAGTCCTGCACTTGGGATAGAAGAATCGCAAGCATTGTTACAGGCTGGGGTCCAACTAGCTAAGTAGCAGTTCAGCAGGAAAGGACCTGGGGATTACAGAGGACAAGAAGCTGGATATGAGTCAACAGTGTGCCCTGTAGCTAAGAAGGCTAATGGCATATTAGGTAGCATTAGAAGGAGCATTGCCAGTAGATCTAGAGAAGTGATTATTCCCCTTTATTTGGCACTAGTGAGGCCACATCTGGAGTATTGCATCCAGTTCTGGGCCCCTCACTACAGAAAGGTTGTGGACGCATTGGAGAGGGTTTAGCAGAGAGCAACTAAAATGATTAGGGTGCTGGAGCACATGACCTATGAGGAGAAGCTGAGGGATTTAGGCTTATTTAGACTGCAGAAGCGAAGAGTGAGGGGAGATTTGATAACAGCCTTCAGCTTCCTGAAGGGAGGTTCCAAAGAGGATGGAGAGAGGCTGTTCTCAGTAGTGACGGATGGCAGCACAAGGAGCAATGGGTCTCAAGTTACAGCAGGAGAGGTCTAGGTTGGATAGTAGGAAAAACTATTTCACTAGGAGGGTTTTGCAATGGGTTATCTAGGGAAGTGGTGGAATCTCCATCCCTAGAGGTTTTTAAGTCTTGGCTTGACAAAGCCTGGCTGGGATTGGTCCAGCTTTGCATAGGGGGATGGACTCAATGACTTCCTGAGGTTTCTTCCAGCCCTATGATTCTATGATTCTATAATTCTAGGAGCTACTGGTAGAGTTGGGAGTATATCCCAAATTTCCTTATTCCCATTTCACTGCTCTACTAGGCTATGTCTAGACTGCAAGCCTCTTTCGAAAGAGGCCTCTTTCGAAAGAGAGCGTCTAGACTGCACGCGGAACTTTCGAAAGAGCAAGCCGCTTTTTCGAAAGAAAGCACCCAGTGAGTCTGGATGCTCTCTTTCGAAGAAGCCCTATTTACATTCAAGAACGCCTTCTTTCGAAAGAAGCACTTTCGAAAGAAGGCGTTCTTCCTCGTGAAATGAGGTTTACCGCCGTCGAAAGAAAAGCCGCGTTCTTTCGATTTAATTTCGAAAGAACGCGGCTGCAGTCTAGACGCAGGTGAAGTTTTTTCGGAAAAAGGCTACTTTTCCCGAAAAAACCCCTGAGTCTGGACATAGCCCTAGACTGCATGACTTTTCCATGTACTGTTAGGTGGATAGGAATTACAGACTGTAATAGCTATTAACAATAATCCTGTCTCTTCTTTACCTGCTGTTTACAAGCCTGAAAACAATGGTTTAAGGGAAGCTGCAAAAGTTATTTGTCAGGGAAATGAACCATATATTTAGTAACCAGAGATGTCCACATTAAAACAGGTGAGTGGTCAAACTGTAACTGCAGGGGTATGCTGGAGAGGGAGAGTCCCTTTCCTCCCTTTTGTAATCCACAGTAGGCAGCTAGAATGCTGGTGCTAGCCCTACCTATCACAAAGAGGCTTGGTACACCCCACAGAAAAACTGACTAGACAAACTGAGATTGAGGCCAGATAACCCCATTTATCTGTCAGGATCTGTGTAAAAATGCAGAAATGCTGCTCCTGTCTTAAGTATATTACTTACAGTTCACCTCTGGCTGCACAAGTTGTCACTGAGGCCAGGTCTACACTAGGGGGGGAAATTGAACTAAGTTACACAACTCCAGCTACATGACTAGCATAGCTGGAATAGACGTACCTTAATTCAACTTACCATGGCATCCCCACTGCAGGGGATTGATGGGAGAAACTCTCCTGTTGACTTCCCTTATGCCTCCCAGCCAAGTGGAGTAACTGAGTCAACAGAAGCAAGATCAGTGGTTGATTTAGTAGGTCGGGTTTTCTTTACTAGACCCACTAAATCAACCCCCAAGAAATCAATCTGCAGTGTTGATCTCCCAGTAAGTTTAGGCAAGGCATGAACCCTGAGAATTTGTCTGATACATTGTTATAGCTCTGTCAGAGCCATCAAAGGCAACCAACAAAAAGCACATATTTTTAAAAGTGTTCCGCTCTTACACCCTTCCACAAGGGATTTTAGTTTTTCCCCCCACCTCTGAGTTGATGCTGTTAATAATATGAATAGTGTTCAAAAATGTAAAGTACACATGATAAAAACTGCATTAAAATAACATTGAGAGTTTTTGTTACTGTAAGTTAAGACTAGGAAATAAAACGTACTTTACTTTAAAGATAAGCCTGAAATGTAAGAAATCCCATTGTGTCTAGTTATTTCAGCCAAAACAGTCCTCTCTCAGGACTTGAAGCAGTGGATGCAATAATGTGTACATTAAAATATCTGAGCAGAACAAGGTTAGTTAAGGCTGCTCTTTCAAAATTAAGCCTAAGAATCTTGGTGTCAAGTGTTTCTCTCTGACCTTTAATTTAAGTGTTTCATGCAAGTTTAGATATAAAAAATATTGGATGAATACAGTGAACATAGTTTTTTTCTTCAATTAATAAGAATGACTGCATCACTCACATATGAATTTATGATTTCATAATACACACTAGGGAATTAAAAGCAAGAGTCTTTCTTGCTAGATTTATAGGGTCATCTTCAAAAATTGCACAATTTCATCATATATTTTTAGTGGGTAGATATGTTGGAGAGAGGAGACTGTTACAATGAACTGAATAAAATACTATAACTAGAGTTTAAGTATAAAATGAGATTCTGTGTGTGTTGGGTTTGATGTTCTTAATTTAATCCCTAGTGGACAGTAGTCTGCATTACAAAACCTTCACACATAATTTGGCACAGTTTGGATGATTTGCAATCTCTCTCACTCTCTTCAGGAGATCCCCTGAGCAGCACTTGCATGGAGACTGAATGACTTTTTATATCTCAAGAGTGTGGTCCCATTAGGTCAACGTTCAGGTCATTTCTGCAGCATGGTAAGGAAGCTTTGACTGCTTCTGTTTGTGTGGGTTAAATACAGGGCTTCAATTTCCAGTACTTCTGGTGCTGAACCTTCAGAAACTAAAGAGTCACAAAAGGAGGGAAGAAAGAATAAAATAAAGTGATGATTGAAGAATGTAAAGAATTTTACTTATCTGTCACAAGTTTCCAGGGATGCTTGATTATGGTAATAAGACTGCATCATGAACAAAAGAACTTTAAGTCATGGGCTCTATAAACTGCTCTGACTGCAGCACAATACACATTTTTGAACAATTTATGGCTTAAATGGGCTATGTTAGAGATATGGTGGAGCTATCCTGAGAATATGGAATTCAACTTGATAAGATAGGTTGGGGCAGCAGTGACTATTTACTGAAGATAAAGTCCCCGTCTTATATAAAATGTGCACAGTACTCCACAAACTCTCCCCTAACTGCAAATCTACTCATTGTTTTAAATCCTCTATTAGTGCTGTGCTGAATTAGTACTTTGAAGTCCCTGAATGGGAAATAAGGGAAGAGGAGGTGGGAAGAAGACGTGTGAAGGAAGGAGAGTGAATGAGAATCAGAAGGAGAGAAGGCGATAAATGCCCTTCTGCTTCTTGTATAATTCTGACGTTTTACAAAACACACTTGCTAGCAAAGAGAACGCCTCCTTACTTATGGTATATCAGACATAGACCTGGAGGGGAGGATAATGAAAGAAATTGTTTATCAAATATTATTGCATTCTATGTACTCAGAGTCTTAAGTATTTACGATTGCTTTGATAAAATCAGCCTCTTAAAGGCCCTGATTAAGCAATAGAAATGTAGCCGTGTTAGTCTGGTCTAACCATCTTGTTCGTCTTTAAAGTGCTATAGTCTTGTTTTTTTGTTTTTGATTAAGCAAGTGTGTTAAGCACATGCCTAAAGTAAAATGCATGAATTCTCCCATAGAAGTGAATTGAGGCCAACATAAAAAGTACCCCATCTAAAATGATAGAGGCAAGAGTGCTTATCAACTCACCATCTTTTTCTCCAGCCTTTTCCCTTTTTCTGGCAATTGCTTTTCTGTGCTCCAGAAGGGCTGGGGATGGCTCATCTCCTGGTGCCCAGTGATTCCCTGAACCATCCAGGAGCCAGGCCCAGTTAGTGGAAACAGGTGGGAAGGTCGGGGAGGGCCTATTCCCATTTGGACAGCTGAATATTCCCTGAAGGAGAAAATCTTGTGAGTATGAATAATGGGCTTTTTATCCATCTTTGGCATTCAAATTGAGGAGCTACCCTTGATTTATATAAGGACACTAATATTTTCCATCCCCTTCATAGTGCAGCTTATAATGCAGTAGCACTCTGCAGCTACGTCTACACTGCAGCCTTTGTTGGCAGAGACAATGCAAATGAAGAACTCATTAGCATTTCTCGTGCTCTCATTTGCATAGTCTCTTCCGATCTGTTTTGCAGAAGAGTTTTTTGCACAAAAAACCACAGTGTAGATGGGGCCATTTTGCGGGAAAAAAATGCTTTTGCACAGGAACCCTTATTCCTCAAAAAATGTAGGTTCACAGGATCTTGTGCCAAAGGGTTTTTTGCCCCATCTACACTGAGGTTTTTTTGTGCAAAAACCTTTTCTGCAAAACAGATTGGAAGAGACTATGCAAATGAGAGTGCGAGAAAGTGCTTCATTTTCATTGTCTCTGCCAACAAAGGCTGCAGTATAGACGTAGCCTGAGAGGACAGCCTGGGCCTATATGTGCAGCTCTTACTCACAGCATATTGGTGGGGCTAATTGTATGAGTGGCTCCTTACCAATGAAGACTTTCACAGTTGGGCCCGATTTAAAAATGGCATCTTACTCAGCAGATCCATTGCCTTTGTGTAACAGAGCCACACTGGCTTACTTTAACAAGATTTTTGTAACTGATTTTTGCTCAACACTGACACTTCTTCCAATGAGGGACCAGGGCACTGTCCTTAGTAGTACATTAGGAGCCGAATCACTTGCTTCTCTTCAGTTGTACCTCTGCAAACCTGCTGAAGATTATGGCATTGCACAGATGTCAAATAGAGCATAATTTGAGGGCGAAGAAATGGTTGCACAGGTATGACTGAGGGCCTGATTTGGCCAGTAGTATTTTTGTTGCTGAAGCTCAAACTGCAACCCAAGGTCTGGGACACTCTCATCTCTCAGGATCCTAGAGACAAGGCTCCAGCTTCAACCTGCATGTCCACAGTGCAGCTAAACAACCCCTGAGCTCAAATCAGCTGGCATGTGCCAGCTGCACATTTTTAAGTGCAGTCTTGACATGCCCATTAATGTCTAGTTAATGTCCTTAAAAGCTACCACTAATTTGGTCACCCATCTGCAGGTATAAGTAGTTCACATTTTCCTCCGATGTGCATTACCTTGGAAATCTTCCTCAATGAATTTCACCTACCATTATGTTCCCCAGTTTTCTTACTCATTAGGTCTGTTGATCCTTCCGAGTCTTCTCCAGTATAAATAATTCAATAAAGTCAGCAAATTTTGCCACTTTTTCACTGTTCACCTCCTTTTCCAGTTCAATCATAAATATATTGAACCACAACATTAATAACTTTATTCCATTCAGCTAATTGGTCACATGTTCCTTGTTTTAGTGTATTACCTCCTAACCAGTTTAGAATCCACAGGAGAATGTTATCAGTCACTCTGTAGTTGCCAATGTTTCCTTAAAAGCCTGTTGGGATCCACCTTATCGAAACCCTTTGACTGTACAAACAAACTGTGTAGGCACGTGAGGTTTGCTCTGTGTGGGCACAGGAAGTGTAGAGAAGCTCTTGCCTCCATTGTACGCATGAGTAGACAGCCCCTAAATTATGAAATTAGTTCTTTCTGAGCACTAGCGTAGGGTGCCAATATGCCCTCTGCTCCTGAGTGTACTGGAAGAGGCTTAAAACATGGCACGTCTCCCCATGCTTTCTTTCTCACATCTGTGTGTGATGGCTGCCATCTTGGAACTAGGCGGGGATTGAATTGGTGAACTCCTGACTTAAAAGGAAAAGCTGCTAATGCTCTCCAGGTGCAGTTGTGACAAGCACGTATCTTCTGTGGGCTGAGCACAGAAAGAGACATGAAGCATCTCTTGGATTCTATTATTTCCATTCCAGCTCATCTGAGGAAGTGGGTTTTGCCCACAAAAGCTCATGATCCTCTAAGGTGCCACAGGACCACTGACTGAGTTACACTAGGACTCAAAAGCTGGCACATTGGGCAGCGCATCTAATACCTGCTGCTTCTGACTACATGCTCCTGAAAGGCTCTGGAGCACGCCTGGGCTAAATACCATCCACTGCCAAGCTGCCAGATCCAGCCCACAGATACAGTGGGGAACCTCAGGACAGTTCGCTACCGGTCCCCCCACACAGCCATTGCAGGGTTCTGTTTGCACAGGTGTGAGCCCAGGAGAGGGAGGATAAGTTTGCATGCTGCTCCCACCCCAGCACAATCCCATTGCCAGTTTCTGGCCAATAAGAGGAGCCTGTTGTCAGGGGCGGCCCTAAACTAGCTGCCAGCAACTGGCGCCCTAGGCAAACCATGCAATCGGCGCCCCCACCTCCAAACCCCTCAATGATATTGCGCCACCATTTGGCGCCCCATTTAATTTGGCGCCCCTAGGCAACCACCTAGTTCACTTATATGGACGGGTCGCCCCTGCCTGTTATCAACAGGCAGTTTGAGACTCATTCTCTCCCTCCCCTCAGGCTCGTAGCTGTTCAAAAACCACATGGCCCTTGCAGGCAGGGTGGGAACAGGGCAGGCAGGGAGTCTGCTTGAGAAGGCTGCTGACTGGGAATCAAGCAGGTAACTCTCTCAGCTAGAGCCTGTCTCTGGCACCCAACCTTTTGCTTCCTACCCCAGATAACCCAAACTCTCTCCCCCCGTCCACTCCCAGATCCTGTGCCCCAATCCTCTGCCCCAAGTCACAGCCCCTCCTGTCCTCGATTACAACCCAAACCCTCCACACACACCCCGTATCCCTACCCCACATAACCTAAACCCTCTGCCCTCTCCTGCCCCCATAGCTGTTCCCAGATCCAACACCCCAATCCCCAGCCTCAAGTCACAACCCCTCCTGCCCTAGGTCACAGCCCAAACCTCTCCATCCCACTCCTGTACCTTAGTCCCCTTTCCCAGGTCACAACCCCCTCTTGCCCATAGTAACCCAAACCCCTGCACCCTAATCCCCTAAACCATGTCACAACTGTCTCCTTTACCCAAACTCCCTCCGAGACCCCACATCCTCTTCTGCGCTCTAATCCCTTACTGCAAGCTCCTTTCTGCACCCAACCTCCATCCCAGATCTCTCACCTTTTCTATTAATATTAGAGTACCTCCTCCCTTCGCCCCCCATCAAAATTACTGCTCTGGAAGCTTCTTCTGCCTTCACTCCATCACTAGCCTTCTGGACTCTGCCATATCCCCATACTCAAGTGGCTGCCATGACTTATCCCACAGTGTGTTTTTCTCTCTGTTTCAAAAGCAACGGATGCAGGCAGCTATCCCACAAATACCTTACTTGCTGGGAAAGCCACTGGAACCTTCCAAATTCCACTGCATCATTCCCAGAATTCCCACTTCCACAAGACATTACACTGGAGATCATAATGGCATCACTTCAGTCATAATTAGCTTATTTCTGGAGGCTCTTCTTTTGGTCAATCAACTTTAAGCAGGAATTACTTGCAACTAAAAATTAAATTGAACGGTTGATATCTGGATGAGAGAGCAGATCAAAATTAGTCTGGGGTATGGTTCAAAACCTTAATGGGATTAGGGTTTGGATCTAATGTCCCTGAACTATCATGAGTGGTTTTCACATGGTTTTGTCCCAGTATGGTAGAAATGTGACCCGTTTGGAAGGTGCAGTTATTTGATGGACACTTTTAGGCAGATTTGTGCATAGATATTTAGCTTACAATATACCTATGAGTTCCTTCAGGTAACATTTCTGAGTCAGATCAGAAATGTTGGTGAAGAAATATGGCATCATATGTGCAGATAATACTGACCAAGGCCATGATTCTGCAAAGCTCCTAAGTACCCACGTAACTCTAAGGACATACTTAATTTCCTTTGATTAGAGAGGTAGAGAGAGAATATGTTTCAGGGCTTTGGTGAATGGGTATGAATTTATATATGAATTTAAATGCTGCTGAACTGGCATAAAATTAAGAGTACTAAACTTATTTCAACAGGAGTTTTCCACTGTGTTTGGGGACTGGCTATCCAGCCCTGAACTTTGTGAATACCATTTAACATTTCTCCTTTTGGTGCTTTTGGGGTGGAAAAGGCATTTTAATACCTGCACATTTGCACTTCCAGTAAACTGCATCTGAAATGAGGACTCTTTATTTGCATTGCTCTTCTGTTGCCTCTTATGCACATTTTCTATTGATTTTTTCTCATTCTTTGATGCTGTAGATACACATAATTATGCACTGGTGTTATCCAGCACTATTGAGATAGAAAGAGAGGGTATGGCCATAAAAATTACCATGCGAAAACAAACAAACAAACCAAAAAAAATCTACTGCACTATCTTGGTGTGTATCAGTAACACCTGGAAATTATTGCATATACCCTACCTAAACAGTAAATCAGACAGCCTCCAGTTGTTCCCGCAGCCCATCAGATAAAAAGGTAACAGCTGTTTAATTTAGTTTTTATGATAGAAAATTCATATCCCGAATCACTGATATCTTTATTTTGCATTTTGCTGCTTCTGACCCCCTTTCTTCTCTCCCCTTCCTCCCAACCCCCTGATCCATCATGGTTTATTGTACAGAAAAGAAGGGTCAGATGCCTTGGTTTGCATGGACCGTATTGTCTGATATAGTATACCAGGATCATGCCCAAATGGAGGTTCACTTAAATTCTCTTGATCTACAGCACTAGAATACTACAACTCTGGCAAGTGCGGATTACTTGCTAACGTAAGTGTTAAGTGAAGGAAATACAAGTGTGCCACTGAGATTGTGCAAGCTCTAGAAACTCTGAAGAAAGAGCTGTGGTTGGCTTGAGACTGTGCAACAGCCAGCTACAACTGAATGCTTTATTGCTGTCTGGAAGTGTTTATTTTCTGAACATAAATTCAAGGGACAGATTCAAGGCATGTCTAGAAATAAAGCATATCATCATGTGAGCTAAGCTGACAAGGACAATTTACTGTACCCTGCATTCGTTCTGGGCCAATCGGAAGAGAACAGGCTATTAACATTCTGAAATTCCCGCTGTTCAGTTCTTATTGTCCCTTCACTGAACTTTGGAATGGCATGTATTAACCCCTTGAGGGCCTCAGATGGATAATATGCATCGAAAGAAGGAGCACTTGTTTAGGCATGGTGGACATATGCAGTATCTCCAGATATTATTGACAGCAACAGGAATGGCTTAAAAGCTGTGACACTCAGTGTACTGTCAAGGGGCCCAGCTGAGGGTTAAAATATTTCCTAATGGCCGTTTCAGAGCTATACAGGAGAGCTGACTTAGTCTGTATAAATACTGGAGTTCGCTGGTCAACTTGACCTTGAATTCTCTCACAAAGACAGGAACAAGCTGACATATTGTTCATGTTTTCAGAGACTTCAAGAGTTCATGGAGTATGACACAAATGCTGTTCACATGCTGTGAGTATCTCTTTAAAAAAATCATTTTCTAGCTTGCTAATCATCCAAGCAAGAAAAGCAACAAAAGAGAAGATTCGAATGTAAACACAAGATATACAATATCATCATTTGCAGAGAAAAGTGACCACTCGTAGTGATTATCATATTATGATAAAATAATTTGCCAAAACCCGGTGAACTGTTCATTTTACTATAGCATATCAGCCTGACAATACATATTTGTGTAAATACCAAGAACAGGATGGTGTTTGTGATTGTTTCAGGTTTTTTATCCTGTTCTGTTTTTTCCATGTTAAAAGTTTTTTCCTTAAATCTATTTTTCAAACAGCAACTCCTGGGCCTTTTGCTGCAGCCTCACTGTGTAAGGGGCTCCTATTGATGTCAAAGGCAGTTCTGTGTATGGAGCAACTATAGGGTCAGATTTCTATGAGCATTATTGAGGGGGAAAATAATGCGCTGAATCAGAATCTCACAGCAACCACAGTGCAAAAGGGCCATGTAGATGGCTTATCTGCCCTCCAGATCTTTATCCTTTCCACAGCTGCCCCTTGCACAGTGGTTCTTTGTGGTTTCTCCCTACAGGTGACTATGCACAAAGGTATGGCCCAGGAAAAGGGAAACCACTGTTTTCTTCTCCTTTGGGATGGGTTCTCATGGACTATGTTCAATAGGGCACAATACCTCTATGGGTATGTCTACACTTGCCCCCTAGTCCGAACTAGGGAGGCAAATGAAGCATACCGAAGTTGCTAATGAAGCGCGGGATTTGAACATCCCGCGCTTGATTAGCATATTCACGTCCGGTCGCCATTTAAAAAAGCCGGTAGCCCGAATTAACTCGCCATATGTAGATGCGGTAGTCCTATCCAAAACTCTTCCCTTGAATTAACTGTTACTCCTAATTGAACGAGGAGTAACAGTTAATTCGAGGGAAGGGTTTTGGATCGGACTACCGCGTCTACACATGGTGAGTTAATTTGGGCTACCGGGTTTTTAAAATGGTGACCGGCCGTGAATATGCTAATCAAGCGTGGGATATTTAAATCCCGTACTTCATTAGCAACTTTGATATGCTTCATTTGCCTTCTTAGTTCGGATTAGGAGGCAAGTGTAGACATACCCTATGACATTCTACAGCCATACACTGAACAGGTTCAGGATTACACTTCAGAAGGTCTTGGCTCCTGACCTGTGATCAGACCAGTAAACCACACCTGTATTTGCCAGTTACTAGGCATCAATAGGTCAATCCACAAGTCCAACTAAAACATTAATAAAAGATTATGGGTCAGGTTTTCATTTTGATCTTAACCGGTCTTTCACTTTTGCAACATGATATCCAGCAATCCTTCTATTCAGCTAGCCATGTCTCTAGCTCGAGCTCTCTGTCATCACCACACAACACACCTCTCTCTTTACCCAAAGCTCTGTCTCCCACTAAACAACTTTGTTTTATCCACCCCAGCTAGTCATTGGCTACGTCTACACTGGCCACAATTTCCGGAAAAGCCATGCAAATCAGGTAAGTCAGGATAGGAAAATCCGCAGGGAATTTAAATATCCCCCGTGGATTTAAATAAACATGTCCTCCGCTTTTTTTCCGGCTTGGGGAAAAGCCGGAAAAAAAGCGTCTAGACTGGCGCGATCCTCTGGAATAAAGCCCTTTTCCGGAGGATCTCTTATTTCTACTTTGAAGTAGGAATAAGAAATCCTCCGGAAAAGGGCTTTATTCCGGAGGATCGCGCCAGTCTAGACGCTTTTTTTCCGGCTTTTCCCCAAGCCAGAAAAAAAAGCGACAGACATGTTTATTTAAATCCGCGGGGGATATTTAAATTCCCCGCGGATTTTCCTATCCTGACTTACCTGATTTGCATGGCTTTTCCGGAAATTGTGGCCAGTGTAGATGTAGCCATTATGTCTTAAATACGGTAGCCTCCCATGCAAGACCAGAAAAATGTAGGAGCCACAAAGAAGCATTAATCCAACATGACACATTGTATGCACTTATTTAACTTTTCCAGAGACTTCTGAATGTCTTAGTGGGTGAGACATCAAGGACTCAAAGTCATTGGTTTCATCTATACCACAAACCCTGAAACATTCAGCACAAAGACAAAGATCAGTGTATTTTACTTCTTTTTTTTTAAAATCACAATACTTTATTGTCTTTATGCTGTTCTTTCAATGATTCCTTTAATAGCAGATTGGTTTGAGGGCTGAAAGGATTTTAGCACTGAAATTGTTCTTCATTTCACATTACCGTGGAAATACTTCTTCATGTTAAACTAAAATGCCTTCCTATCTCTCACTTTCAGACTGTCCTAATTTCAAATTAAACTTCAGTGCAAAGGTCATGAATGTTCAAGAGGGGGCCTTGTTGGTTCGATTAGAGGATTTAAACCAAAATCACACAGGCTATTGCAAAAGTTCTTATCAACAACTTCCTGAATATTCAGTATTGTGTGTGTGTGTAAAATATACACCAGACCTAATGTGCTTCTGGTTACTTATTAATTCTTCTTCTTCTATTAGTAGTAGCTCAGACTGCTACACTAGTAGCTGTAGCACTATTACTTGTTGATGTGCTTAATGATGAAACGTTAAGTACAATGTACCAATAAATATGTTGGAGTTAGGGATCTGGCAGATATCTGAGAAAAGGCACTTTATATTTACAGTTGATATACTATATTGATGAAAAGTAGAGCTAATGCATTTGTGTGATGATCTTGCTTGCTTGCTTCCTTTGTTTCAATTTGTATCCTTGCGGCTGAACATTTGACCCCAGGAGTGTGGGAAGGAAGGGTTGTTTAAATAGCAGAGATTTGTTTATTTCAATTCTCTTTTTTTCCATTCCTCTTTATAGGTAAATCACTTGTGAAAGTCTCAGAAAGTTCAGAGGTTCAATGCAGGATATACAACTTTTCCCCTCAAAGTTTCAATGCTCTGCCAAATTTATCTGTACACTGTCAACTCCCTGCTTTTCCTTGTGTGCCCCTTTCACTGAATTCCTCATTCGTTCTCCAACCTTATTCCAAGCCAGCCAGATCCTTATCCTTTTCCTGATCTGTGACTTCCACTCCCCGACCCTGCAACCAACTTCCCACTATAAATATCCTATGGATAGATGTAACTGTGATAAAATCTATTTTTTTTTTCTATTGAAATTATTTCCAGGTAATAAGTATACCAGAATACCTTGCCCTCAGAGACTCTGTCAATAGGCACCAGATGAAACCTGGAGCTCATAAGGCAAGAAGTCAGCAGCTGTGTCCAACAGAGACGACCAGGCCTATAGATAGCTGGATCTAATAGTTCCTGACTGCCCACTGAGGGTCCTGGGGAGGGTGGGTACGTATGTAAGCATATTGTTTTAGCTAAAATGATTTTGAAGTCAGTGTAAGGGTTGAACTGAACTTCAGGAGGGTTCTTATATTCTCTGACCTGGTCTGTCCATCCACATCAGTTGTTACTAATAGTAGATTCTGCTTTCTCTATGTAAGGAGTACATGGAGTTCAAGCAGGCCTTTTCGTAGCATTATAGTCTTGCACTGCAGCTATCCTCATTTTCTATCAGACATGGCAGGCAGCCAAATACTGGAGTCATTATTTGCAAACTCTAAATATAGAGTCAAGATTTATATGAAGAAAACAGATATGTCTTGTTATAAAACCATGAATAAGCATTGGCACAAGCATAATGGTTTATTCTTTCTTGATATCACTTACTGTAAATTGCTTTCTATCTCTCTGAGAGATATTGTATATAGTTACTATACCAAAACATTTCTTTTAGTCGAAAGTATTGGAGAACCGCTGTTTATTTGTTGGCAAAGCTTGATTAATCAAAGGAAGTGATAAGGGATATAAGAGCCCTGATGGGAACTCTGCAAATTGTTAGGGTGAGCAGTTTGTCATAAAAAATATACAGGAATTTTGTTCTGCAGGTTGCTGCGTGTAGAAATTACACTGAGAATATCCCTTAACTCTTCATAAAAGAGTGTCCCAACCTCTGCACTTCTGACTAGTACTGGCTATATAATCTAGAAACAACGACTCCCACGTACGGCAAATACCAACGATACCATTCACACCTTTCCTAATCCTCATAGTCTTTGCCTGGTCAGCAACAAAGGCCAAATGAAAAGAGAGAGACTTTCAGAAGGAGTTAAAAAGCCCTGATGAAATCCTTACAATGTACACCATATGGCTTGACATTTACCAGATTAGTTAAACATTTCTACTGGGGATAAATATTCCTGCGCAACGATGTAAAGAAATTGCATGAGACAAGGGCACATACAGCACATTTATGCCATGGAGTAATCTTTTTCTTGCTAGCAGCATTCAGGATGCTGAATGGGGAAGGTCCAAGCAGCCTGAACCCAAATTAACCTCTATTGACTGTCTGTTTTTCAGAGGGTCTGCAGAAAACACAATGGGGAGAAGAACGGAAGAGGCTAAGGAAAGTAATGCCAGCCCTAAAAGTTTAGGATGAGCAATTTCTCTGCAGAAATATCTCTTTGGAGAGGCTCATGCGTTAAAGTTAGTCAAAATCTATTTCAGGGTTCCTGTTGCCTGTGGAGAGATGACTGTGATGGCTGCCAAATTGATTCTAGGAGGGTTGATGCAGAGGAGGTGACTGCTGGTGCCCGTGTCTGGTACAGACTACCCTGCTCCTTGGTGAACAGCCCTAAAGCCATAGATTTCATTTGATCTTTGCAAAGGCTAACATCTGTCTGCTGTCATTTTAGTAAGATTGATGACAGGCTGGGAGAGGGAAGGAGGAGAGAAGTGCAGTGGGAGGAAGGCAACTCTCAGCAGCCCCAGTGGCAGTGGCCAAGGCTGCCAGGGGTCACTGGCACAGGCCTTCTGGTCATCTGAGACAGGGGCAGGAAACAGCTCATGCTCCATTATGGCAGTAATTGCACTTAGTTTCTACAGCTGATTGTAGGGACTCCAAGACATAAAGGCGGCATTTTGCACCTTATATATCTTAATAGATTACTCACAATGCAAGCAGCACAGAGCTAAATGTTATGACAACCATAAGAATGTAGTTTACTGTTATCTTAATGTAGCTGGGCAGTGCAGGGTAATGCTATCAAAAATATTTTTTTTTTTAAGTTTCCAAGAGAAACTAACTGATGTGGACATGCAGCTACTTTTACATAAATCCCTGAATTCTGGCAAATGCTTTCCAGACCATAATATTAAATGCTTATTCTTTTTCTCCCTCTCCTCACAATGCCAAATTAACAAGCCTATGCTTCTCCCTCCAGTGCTTCCCTTAAGTTGCTGTTTGAGCCCCATGTGGAGAAGATATAACTTAGGTGCTTATTAAAGGATACATATATCCCATATTGGAAGGCAGGCCCTTGGCAAAGCTCTTGAAAGATCAGGTCTCATATCTGTGCATAGAAGAGCCTATGTTATACATTGTTCATGAAAGGATGGATTACTATTGACACTGGAATTTGATCCATGTGCAGTTGCTGATTCTGATTTGGCTGTGCTTGTGTGGCTATGTGTCAGTCTTAGTGGGAGAATATCGAAATATGCTCAGCAGGAAATTGATGGCAATGGGGTTAGTTACCTCATGGAATGGGAAGTGAGAAATGTATTTACACACTTTTAAGCCTGATAATAAATTGGAAGCAGTTGAGGCAATGACTGATTTGGAACTTTCAGCTGGTTAGTCTCTTCTGTCAGTGTATCGGTTCTTCCCGTGGGGATTCTGGGAGATCATTACATATTCAGGGAATATTAACAACATGAAAATCAAGATCAGATCTGAACGCTCACAAACTCTGTGGGAGTTCAGCTTCCCGTCTGGACTTTGTGGCTGTGGCCCATCCCTCTTTTGGAAACAGAGACAACATAGTACTAATTTTAAAAGTGCAGTGTCACATCATAAAGGAGACCATGACACAGCTCATAGTATCAGGATGGAAGTTCAGGGATGGACAGCTAAAAGTTTAAAATCTGAAAATAAGGTAATTCTCTACCTCTTTTATATATAGCCTCTAGATCAGAAAAGAGAAGACAAGACACTCCACTGAAATCAGAGGGCTGGCTTGGGCAGCATAGGAACTGTGTGTTTGGGTGAATGCTAGTGGACTGATAAAGAGTGAAATAGAGAGATAAAGACACATGCAGAGAAAAGTGAGAACAGATAATGGATTGGCATAAGTTGCAAGTATATTTCCTCCAAGTGATGAAAGACTAAGAGTGAGTTATAGATCTTTCCTCATGATAAGAATAGATATTTCTTTCCAAATCATTTATCTATAAGATACTGAGATACTATTTACACCAGCATGTATTTTCAACACTACATAGCGGAGGGGGTCGATGCTAGTGCTACTGTACTAGTATGCAATACTGAACAGAGCAGGACCAACTGCGGTGATGTCCTCGCTAGCATGTTAACAGGGCAACAAGGCCACAAGGCTAGCAATCTTAGAATTGAAAAATGCTTATAAAGCTTTTCTAAAGCAAAGACAATACACAAAGGGAAGACCACTGCATAGGGCTGGAGAATCTAAGAAGTCGATAGCAATGCTGTTATACAAAAACACTGTTTCTTTTATTTCATAGACTTGGTCCTGCTGGTTTCTTTTATCTCCTGCCTTCCTTTTGCACTCTGTTATTTCTCCCCTGTCCTCTCGCTATGCTTTTCACTGATGAGACATTCTTGCTTTGTCTTTTTTTCTGCTTGCTGGTGGACAAAAATGGGAAAAGCAGTGCAAGCAATGGTTTAGGAGATACTGCAGCCTCATTGATAGCTGGACCAAGGTGCTAAAAAGATGGTATTGTGGCTAGAAGGCTAGTTTCTCAAGTGGTGTAAATTGTTGCAGTGCGAGTGACTTCAGTGAAGCTATTCCAATTTGCATAGCAAAGAGCTAACACTCTCAAGCTCCCAGGGGACAGTTCATATTGTCTTAAAGTTGGGTTAAAATGCAGTGGATATAAATGTGCATGGTGATATGTTTCTTGGAGTCAAGAACCAAACCCCATCTAAATGAAAATATTTTATTCAATCTTCCTGGTGGACAGGTATGTGCCAAAGTCTTGCTTGATATCAAACAGTTCTCAGGGTAGATTTCTCCATTGTATTCCTGATGGCATAGAATCATGTGCTGAGCATTTGTGTTACATTTCTGTTGCAGTCATTTAGTGATGGAGAATGATCTGGCAGGAATCCTAAAACATACTGTTAGGATTTACTTCTGCAGACAAAAAAATCTTTTTCATTTAAGGCTTTCAGAAGACTGAAGTTGAATTTATTCTCGTGTTACAGATAAATATGATATGGCTATTTATTCATTATCAGAGTTTAAATCTCAGTTTGTGTAGGCCTTTAATGTGCGAGCAGCAAGTGCCATAAGTGTTACAAGATATGTTTACTGCTCTGGGTGGGATACAATTAACTTTAAAAAGGTGCCTCTGTGAAGAAATCAGCTTTACCTGACAACTTTGATATAATCAGAATCTTCCCACTTTGACTGTTCAGGGAACAGCTGTGGAACCTCTTCTGGTGTATCATGCAGTCCTGTTAATCATTTCTTCCCTCGTATACTATTTACATGTCTCAGAGATATGACTTATATAGTATGTGTGCATAATGGCCAAGTCTGTCTGTTCTAGCCTTAAAAGATTATTGAGGAAAAGCAGTATGATTTTTTGTCAGTCTGAAAGGGAACAGTAGCTTGTTTTTACAGCTCTAGTATAGAACTGTTTCTCATGTGATCTAGAAAATCCTCGACTTTTTACCCACAGAGGTGTCAGATCATAAACACTTGTACCAAATTTGCTTGTAAGTCCCAGGGGCTTGATTAAAATAAGCCAGGGTCACCTAAGAACTTCATGTTTGTCATTATGATGCATGTAATGGCCACATGAAACTTCATGATGACCAAGGAGCTAGAACTCAGCTCCCATTCTAAGGAGAGCTTCCTTTAGCCCTTAGAAGTATAAGATCTGCAAAGCATAGCAGATCTATTTTGTTTGCATTGACAACCGAGTAGGATTTCACATACAGTTTAGCTGTACCATTTACAGTACCATTTTTGAGCTTTTTCCATATCTCCCAGAGGGTGCGTGTCTCATTGTCTTACCATGTGCTCTGAAGCTAATTTAAAAACAAAACAAAAAACAACCCCAACAACTTCCTGTAGTTCAGAGGTGCCCAGCCACTGTAATCTTAGCCAGTACATAAACCTCTTTTAGTATTGGTGTGTTAGATTCCATTTCCTTAAGTTACTTTTATCAAGGCAGGGAGCTTAATACAAGTGTTGTAGCTGAGTAGGCAGAAACAAAAGGAGAGATCTTAAAATTATTACCAAGGAAGAGTCAACAGGATTGAGAGACACAGTCTGGATGTGTCAGGCAGAGAGAAGGACAACTGAAAGAATAACTCCATGTTATGGGCTGGAGTAATTGGGAAAGAGAGAAGTGATAGAGAACGTAGGGAGAGGGAAGGAAAGATCAAGATCTCAATGCTGGCCAGGTAATACTTGACTCGACAGAGAGACACATAGATGGAGATGTCCAGCAGAGAGGCAAAGACCCAGAGTTGAGTGGAAGGAGCAGAGAGAAAGAGAAAGGCAGAAATGTGGGTCACTACTGTAAAAGTAGTAGCTAAATCTGTGTGAGAGAGAAATCTGGGAGAAGGTGTAAAGTGTGAAGATGAGATGGCCAGTGATGGAGTGGATGCAGAGAGGGAGAAGAGAGGAGGGTATCCTTCTGGAGGAAATGCTAAAGAAACTATCAAAGAGGTAGCATACAATAGCCTGGAGAAGAGAGGCATTCTCTAACGCCCAGATGAGTAACAAAAACAACAGAGAGAGGTTAAAAAGGATGAGGATGATGCACAGTCCTTAGAACCTGACCTACAAAAAGGCTTTAAAAACTTTGGTAGGTGCAGTTTTGGTGGAGTCCAAAAGGCAGAAGCCAAACCGATGGTAATCTGGAATGAAGACAGGAGTTTAAGGCAATGTCTATAAACAGTGTATTCAATTGTTCAAGTGGTGAGAGGAAGAACAGAGAGGGGGGCAGGAAAATCAGGTGGGTAAAGAGTGGGATGCTCCTGAGGGTGGACTCCTGCCTTTACCATTTGCATTTTCAAATCAAAAGCTATGAATGGGACACATTCAGCCCACTTAATTAGCCTAATTTACACAGGTACTTACAATTGACAGGTACTTCTTTCACTGTTATATATATCTTGTTTTCTGTTATTTCCACTCCAACTCATCTGATGAAGTGGGTTTTACCCAAAAAGCTCATGATTTTATATATTTTTGGTAGTCTCTAAGGCTATGTCTACACTATGGGGCTTTATCGGAAAAAGGTATGCAAATTGCACTCTGCAATTTGTGTACGTTTTTCCAATATTTTTTTCAGAAGAGACTTTTCCAAAATTTGTCCCATTTACTCTGGGCCAAATTTTGGAAAAAAACCCTCTTTCAGAAGAGCTCTTCTACCTTGTGGAGGAGGAAGACAGAGCTTATGGAAGAGCACGACTGTTTTTCCACACAAAAATGCAGAAGAGCAGATGCGTTCCCTGGACACAGCGGAGTTATTCTGGGATACTGGGAAAACCATAGCCTAAGTGTCTCAGGACTACTCATTGTTTTTAAAGAGATAATTCTTGTATTTTGAGTTGAGCAAAGCCTAGAGAAGTGAAAGGTTAGCAATGGAGGGGCAGAGAGATGGGTATGGGAAAGTTAGCAGTCAGGAGGTGGGAGAGAGAGGGTGAAAAGGTATAAGAATTAGAGTATATAAGATATTTGAGGATCAGTGACAAAGAAGGAGAATGGGTTTGGATAAAGGGGTGGGAAGAACTGAGAAGGTCAGATGTAAGGAGTCACAAATGTTTCTGTCAATCTTTTTTATTGAAAAACTGCAGTAGAAAGGTTAAGGGAGTGGGTATTGAACCAGTAGCTGCAATTGTGGGCCAAGGAACTGGTGAAGCAGGAGAAATTCTGTTGTTTGGCAAGAAATATTTCCCCTAAAATACACATTTCTGTTTGTTAAGGAAAGTGTAGAGAGCATGGAGTACTCTTTACAGCTTTACTGGGACTGAGAGGGTTATGGATGTGACATAGGGAGGACAAAGCAGTACGGCTGGGGTACACGTACAGTACAATATCTATAAATAATGAGTATTTACACACCTAGGTCTGGGCAACTCACACACAGCACATATTTACCTTCTATAATCTTGGGTTAAGGCTTTTCTACTTTAAAATCCTTGCTTAAGAAAAATCTTTACAATGGTCAGTAAATCGTAATGTCCTACTTGTTCTATTTTATGACATTTCAAGTAACACAAGGCTTCTGAGATTTGTAACTTAGCAGATCAAACATCTGTAAGGACACAGTGGTCTTGGAGTGTAATTGGGAAAAGTCAACTGTCCCCACCTTGTTTAAGTGAGCTTCAGGTTCAGTACATTAATGTGGTAATAAGGAAATCACTTCTTCCCATATTTTCTTAAAGGCAGTCACATACTACCTCTTTAATCCTGGCTTTCCTAAAGAAAAAAAGATGATCCATCAGGTTTCCTGTATCTAAAATGGGATGAAAGGAAATGATGAGCCATTTTCCAGGCTCAGATTTCTCTGGTCTCTAGACCCTTTTTAAAGCTCTAATTTCCATGAAAAAAATCTGCATAGGAGCTCAAAGTGTTAACAGCCAAAGGAAATAAAGAACCCACTCACCAGCATTAGCTTGTGATTTAAAAATAAATAAAGATACTATTTTAAACTGTTTAAACATATTAAGTTCTAATGTAAAAGGTCCTTATATGTGTCTACCTGTGAGTATAGGTCAGGATGATTAGCTTTTAGCATAGGAAGCTCTTTGAGCCTCATTCTCTTCTCAGTGACCTCAGTGTAAAACAGGAACAGCTCCGTGAAGTCACTATGTAAAAAGCAGCTTGAGTTAGAGGAGAATTTAGCCTTCTGTCTTTATTTCCAATACAGAGACGTGTGATGGTCTTCCAGTATGGTATGTTTTTAAGAGCTTAATAAAAACAATCGGTGCAATTGCTGTGCAGAAACCAAAAGTCTCTATGACACTACACTTTATGGGCCGGATTGTGAAGCTACCGCAATTCCTGAAGAAGGCATAGTTAGGCTGCCCTTTAAGTAGTCCAGGGATGGAATTCTGGCCCAGTGTCACATTTTTGTTCTTGCTTCTCCCATGTTCTTGGGTGAGTAAAGTGCCAGCCATATGGTGCAACTGTCAGCTCAGCTGGTTGGTGCATTGCTTGGAGGTGAGTCAAGGGACTTTGCCCCCTGCCTGTTTCCATCAGCCTACTCTCTGTCTGCTTCTGTGGGAGAAGGAGTAATGCCCCTGTGACAGCTTCTCTGTCCTCTGTACACACAAGATGTGGGAATAATCCACATGGTGCAGGTAGAGCGTGTCTTATCCCACATATCCTTTTATGTGGGTGTGAAAGGGGACTTGTGATTGACCTCTGAAAATGTGGAGTCTGAAACTCAGGACATGGAGCCTGATCCAAACGCCAACAGCATCCAGTGGAAAGACAGAACTGAATTCAGTGGATTTTATATCAGAACCATGACCCTAGAAACAGTCATTTAATTTTTTTATCATTGGGTTTCTGAAATATTGAAATAATGGGAGATGGAAACTAGAAATGGTCCTTGTAAATGGAGTTTCTGTATCTCCAGTATGCTACTATGAAGCTGAATCATTGCTGTAGATCCTGAGTAGAAGCAAAAGTGACTAACAAAGTGTGCCAAGAGTTTTGACATAGGATAATCTTGTTCCTCCCTTTTCTCTCAGGAACTTTCCTCAGATGAAGCAACCATATTGTTCAAAAACAGAGAGGACTGCTACCTTGAGAGCCTCATGAAAGAACACAGCACTTGGTCCATGCCAATGATCAACATGATAAATGAAACTCACAGCCATATAAAATGTTTATATTAGATTAAAGCTCTGATAGCAAAACTCAAACCAAGGCCAAACACAGTATCCTGCTGGTTTAATTCTCACCTGAACATCAGTGCACAATCACTGAACATTTCATTAAGCTTTGCAAACCTTCTGAGCTGAGTTTTGAGATATTCCTTTTGGCACCAGGTGTTCTGGGCCACAAGACAGAGCAAATGCAATATTGGCTGGTTTCCTAAGGAAACACTACCCAGAATGTTGTTTCCTACCCCTGACTTGTTCCCTCTCTCCACCAGACTTTTGGCCACACTCACATTTTCAAACAGTCATGGTCACACACAGAGTATGTCTACACTACATGTCTCTGTCGACAGAGCCATGTAGATGAGCTTTATAAACATAGGAAAATGAAGCAGCGATTTAAATAATCGCCTCTTCATTTACATCAAAATGGCTGCCGCACTGTGCCGATCACCTGTGTGTCGGCACAGCGCGGTAGTCTGGACGCTCCGCAGTCGACATCAAAAGCCTTTGTCGACCGCCCCAGTAAACCTCATCCCACGAGGCATAATGGGGCAGTCGACAAAGGCTTTTGATGTTGACCGCGGAGCGTCCAGACTACCGCGCTGTGCCAACACACAGCTGATCGGCACAGCATGGCAGCCATTTTGATGTAAATGAAGCGGCGATTATTTAAATTGCCGCTTCATTTTCCTATGTCTACAAAGCTCATCTACATGGCTCCATCGACGGAGCCCTGTAGTATAGACATGCCCACAATGTGCAGCACAGGAGAGTCTATGGAGAGAAAGATGTTTTCCATAGATGCTGCAGCTCTCCATCTAGCTGATTTTGCTGATTTTCTATGTGATTTCCTCTTTTTCTGCCATTTCTCCTAGGCTCTGCACATTGAGGATGGATCATATGGACCAGAGTAAATGTTACAAGATGGGGCCTGGAGGTAATGAAGGAAGGTTATTTGTGTTTACATCTCATAACATATGGAGGGGAAAAAAACACAAAAAAACCTGCACAAGCTAAGGCATAAATGGCAGTCCTCGGTGACTGGTGAAAGAAGGGTAGGAAGACCATAGGGTAGTTTAACAACTCTCTTACCCAATGTCTTATCCTTTCTTGGTCCAGCATATAACTACAGCAGGAACAGAGCAGGTTTTGACATTGCATAGTTATAAGAATTTTTCTACTGAATTGAATTCCCAAATAAACAATTTAATCCAATGGGCCTCATTACTGTTCCTTAGCACCAGTCACAGAATAGAAGATTATATGGGATCATTACTCATGTGATGAAAAGGAATGATTCAGCACTCCAAGGATGGAAGGATAGATTCCAGTGTAAGATGAGTGAACAGAGCTTGTTCACACATGCTAACAAAATGCAAATCCTCAGACGGAAATTCATGGTCAGCTCTTTCCAATGCTATTTTGAGAACTTCCACAAAATACAGTGCTGTGATTATACGTATTCATGATATGTATATCATGTATTCAGCTCAAAGGATATTTGAATGATGCATTTAGAATTATTCCCAAAAAAGGACCAAGCATCTGAAAACTGCATCATATTTGAGAAGAATAAAGAGGCAAAAAAACCCAGCTTGATTTTCTTTTTTTCTTATTTTTAATGATAGCAACACATAAAGCCATACAGCTTATGAGTTGGCGTTAATGCTACATTATATACAGGCACATGTTTACATAATCACATGAATTCACATGCACTTCATCACAAATACATAAACAACTCAATGTGATCCCTGCTCTTTATTATTATTTTAGTTTGCACATTCACTTTTTACATGAAGGAAGGTTCAGACATCAAAGCAGTAGGTCTCCCCTATCTCCCCTTTGCCAGACTGGGTAGCAGGCCAATTCAGGAGCACAAAGGGGCATTTTTTGCCCAGTTGGCCATTCCTGGCTATCTCTGGGTATGTCAACACTACCACCCTAGTCCGAATGAGGGTGGTAATGTAGGCAGCCGGAGTTGCAAATGAAGCCCGGGATTTGAATTTCCCGGGCTTCATTTGCATCTCGCTGGGTGCCGCCATTTTTAAATGTCCGCTAATGTGGACTCCATGCCGTGCGGCTACAAGTGGCACGGACTAGGTAGGCTTCCTATTCTGAACTACCGTTACTCCTCGTTTCACTTCCTAGTCCGAATTACCTAGTCCGTGCTGCTTGTAGCCACACAGCACGGAGTCTGCACTAGCGGACATTTAAAAATGGCGGCGCCCAGCGAGATGCAAATGAAGCCCGGGAAATTCAAATCCCGGGCTTCATTTGCAACTCCGGTTGCCTACATTACCACCCTAGTTCGAACTAGGTTGGTAGTGTAGACATACCCTCTTTCCCCCCGGCTTAGATGCTGCTTTTTCTTTGCTATGAAATGCCTTTAGTGCTGCAAATATTAATTTCTCCAGCCCTTTGAGGCCAAGAGTGTCACCTTGCTGATACTTCATGCCTCCACTGACCTGGAAAAGCCAGGAGAACTGAGATTGCTGCTGCCAGACACTGGTCTCCTACATGGCAGTAGGACTGACAAGTATTCTTAAGTGACTGGACCAATGGTAGGGAACTTGAGGCTCATGAGACATTTTATTTACCATTGCCCGCATGTGGGATTGCCAGATTCCACTGGTTTCTATCAACATAGTTTTTTTCATACCAGTATTGCAGGGACACACATAAAGCATGGGCACATGAAGTGAGGTACGTGCTGATTGCACACAACATTGACTATGAGAACAGCGTGCTCCCTCTTCATCCAATCAGAGTGCTGCTACAGTTCAATTGACACACCCTGCAAATTCTAGGTATGCACACACAGTTAGCGAAACTAGCTTCCCGGGGACAGACTGTTTTGTTTATGACAATCTTGTGGCCCCCAATGGGACCACTCATATAGCCCACTCACTAGCCTAGGTTGCCCATTTGATGTTCATTTAATATGGTGATGTTGTTCACTTCAAATTATGCCATATTTTTATAGGAAAACTGTTAGGCCAAGATGCTCTATGGGCCTTATCTTTGCAATGAAACTACAAAGGGTAAAGAAGAAATGCCATTCAGAATCAGGCAGCTCTATCCTTTACCTCTAATTGCATCCACCATTTGTTTTGTTTTGTTTGAGTAGATATGGGTGCTGTACATTCAGAATCTCATGATGCCATGCCTATCTCTAAACCATGAAGCAGGCCAGATGCTGTCCTAATTGCCTGAACTCTGAAATCCTATTGAAGTCAGTAGGGTTTCACAGGATGTAAACCAGGGCAGAATTTACCTCTTTGCGACCAAAGAAAACCAATAAAGTAATAGAATACTTTCCCCAATACACACTATGGAAGATTTTGTTAAGAACTAAAACGATGGGCCAGATCCTTAGTGGTGTCAAATGGCTTAGCTATACTGGCTTCAATGAGGTAACATACTTTGACACTAGTTGAAGATATGGCTCTACAAATCTTGATTCTCTGTCTTATAGTACTGAGCCAGCATCTTCTTTTATTGGCCACACCCTTCCAGCAAGAGACTGGTGACAAATTTATAAAGTGCCCTAAGCCCACAAGCAAAAGTTATAGAATCCCTTTGCTGAGTAGCATTTACAACTAGCAGAACATTACTAAATAAGGTAGACTATCCAGTGCTCAAGATATTGGCAGTTGATTCATCTTCAAAGAACTTTTTGAGTGTCTCAGTCATCCTCCCCGTGATGTATGCAAGGGAATATTGTTATCTCCATTTCCCCAGCAAAGGTAAAAGAGGAAGAGAGATTATAAAACCACAGTTATTGTCGTATGTGGGATTGGAAATCAGGAATTCCTGGTTAGATTACCAGACCTCATCGTCCTCTCTCTATGGATGCAGTTAAGTCGCTGGAGTATATATTAGTTCTATGAAAAACCATTTTAAAACATAATTTTCATTGGAAATTAATTTTATCTGGGTCATTTATAATATGTATATTTCTGATTTTTAATAGCGGAGGGTATGTCTACACTACCACCCTAGTTCGAACTAGGGTGGTTTATGTAGTCAATTGAAGTTGCAAATGAAGCCCGGGATTTAAATATCCCGGGCTTCATTTGCATCTTGCCGGGCGCCGGCCTTTTTAAATCACCGGTAGTTCGGACTCCGTGGAACGAGGAGTAACAGTAGTTCGAATTAGAAAGCCTAATTTGAACTACCTACTCCGTGCCGCGTGTAGCCGCGGGCACGGAGTCTGAACTACCAGGGATTTAAAAATGGCGGCGCCCAGCAAGATGCAAATGAAGCCCGGGATATTTAAATCCCGGGCTTCATTTGCAACTTTGATTGACTACATTAACCACCCTAGTTCAAACTAGTGTGGTAGTGTAGACATACCCCTATTGTCTAAAAGCAAATACTAGCTGACATACCTCAGCCTTTTGGTAAGTGTTTCCACTTCTGATTATTATTTTATTCTAATGTCTAAGAATTTCAGAAGTGCGTTACTAATAAACTTCAGGGTTTTTTTAATATCAACCCTCTGGCTTTTATTGTTGTTGATTTGGTTTGGTTTGGTTTCACTTTTAGTGCCTGGCTTTTTGCTACTTGGATGGATGTCTTACATCCTTGCGCTGAACTTAGTTCAATTCTCATTGACCTAGCAAGACATTTTTTTCCCTGATGACAAGCTGGGATCATGTCTTCCATTGACTGCTGCATGATTGTCTTGTTAGGCAAAGAGCTAAGGTGGGATCATCTTTAATGACAATGAAAGAACCTCATCAAATCTGACTCTTCAGTTTTACAGGCATGGTGCTGGAACATTAGCCAACACAGACTTACTAAATCAGTCAGTCAAAAATTATATCAGTTGAAGCGAAATGTTCATGGCAGTCCAAAAACCTGAACATGTAGGTGATTTGGAGGTCATTTTGTTAACTCTTTAATTGGTTGTTTGAGTGCTGGAGGCAGCAACTAATTGCCTGTAGGTCAGAATAGTCCTAGAGCTTAGGTAAATGTGTACTGTCATATGTCACATTTTCATATAGTTCCTTTGCACGGGTTGGTAAAAATGATTCCTGAGTGATTAAAATTAAAGCAAGGTGGGAAGAGAGGTTCAATTAAACCCCTGAAGCCATTGCACAAATTATCTGAAGTACCAAAAACTAATGAATAGTTATAACTGGTTTTAACTTTTTATTCTTTATTCTTCAATCCTGAGAGTATTGAAATTGCTAGGTTCTTCTTTTGCAAAGTTCTCAGTGGTAAGTTTTTAGGTGGTCAGTGTGATCATGAGTCAGCACAAAGGAATCCGTCTCCTTTAAACTACATACATACAGAAACTTTTGTTGACTAGTTGCTTTGAATTGAAAATAACCAGACCCTGAGCACAGGAGACCTTTTGGTTTCTCCACAGCCCAGTATTATTTTGAAACCATCTGCAATATGTCACTCTGCATGTAGCAGGTCTTATATACCAGTGTGGGTGATGACAGTGAAAATAAATGAGATATGTTATAACCAAAACATCCTAAGTTTTACATCATACATTTCACAACCCTAGCAAGTATCTTACGCTTCAAGTTGAAGGCCAAGGGCATGTGGTAGATTTACAAATGTCTATATGCATTAACAAACAAGTTACATTATTGGATAACATGACACTGCCCCAACCTAGTGGTGCCAAGTGGAGAGTTAAGAGTGCTTACAAAATATAGCATTGTGGGAGGCAAAGGCTTAGTAACTAAAGACTCAAGTTAGGCAGGTGGCCTCTTTCTCTTTGGTGGGGCACATTTTTGCCAATGTGAACAAAATGTGAGGCCACCTCACAACTGATTAAGTTGTTATGAATGTATTTATAATTTCGCACAGCAGCATGCTGTTAGGTGTTTGGATAAACGAGGAATGCATCATTTAGATAGGGGTGACTGATAGATTCTGTCTCTCGCTGGGTTTCGAATAATGGAATTTATATTCCTATATTTTACAGTGTCCCACCGCATTTTTAAAAGACGCTTCAGACACATATAGCAGATCCAGGATCACAAGATACTTCCCATTCACTGCAGTGACTTATATAGAACAAAGATATTTTCCAGTCAATAAAAGCTCTATAGTGTTCAAAAAGAGGCTCGTTGCTGCCAAAGGCCCAGAAACACAGGAGTGGACGTGAAACGTTAACATTTGTGGGATAGTGAAAGCATTTCTGACCCAAGATTCCCAATTTCAGGGATATTCTTTCAAGCGTGCAGTGAGGATTTGCTGGCATGAAGCTATGCAAAGAACAAGTTGTGACTAGCTCAATCAAAAAGACTTTTGTTAATCTTGGTTAGGGCAGATGTTATCCTGAGAGTTATTTAGAGTATGACACTAAAAGAAAGGCTGTCCTTATTCAGGGAGGGACTCACAGGGGACAGTGCAGAGAAGCTATACCTTTTTGCACTTCAGTGTAGGAAGTGAATTTTACCCTTTTCCTCACAACATGTATGATCCTTGCTCTGCTTTATCCCCTTTGTGGCTAGACTCTAATCATAGTTGAAAGAATCTACCTTGAGCATTCAGTGGTATCTTACAATGCTACCACCTTCTGCAAACACTATCCTCTCCTTCCTTGTTCACAAACATAATGTACTAGTTTTAAGGTCCATTCTGATGCTTAATGTAAATGACATTAGGAACCTTCGAGAGGATCCAAATTATCATTGTAAGCAATATGTTCAACTAAATAATAGTACTGTCAAGTACTATTAACTCCACCTTCATACAGGGTTAAGCCATTCATCCAAGGTGCAGTGGATTATTGAAACACAACAATGTCAACCAACCACCAGTTCCTCGTCAACGCGTAAAGCAACTGTATGCCTGAAAATGAAACCACTGATAAAAATGCCCTTCGGGGAAATCTCAAGAGAGGTACGGGGCAGGTGGAAAGAACAGAAAAGTAAGACACAGGAGGTGTTGAAATTATGGAAGATCTCTGTGAGCCCCAGGCTCTTGAACAAAAAAGGAAACAGCAAATCATTGTTGTCATGAAAGGGAAGAAAGTTTATTGGGACAAGCCCAGTTATTGGAGTGTCATGTTTCCTCCCAGAGTGCAAACTTCACTCTGTTCTGCTGCACTTGCAATACTGCCCATCAGGGAGGAACTGATGCTGTTTGCTGTCCAAGCTCTGTGTACATTCCAAAAGCAGCATGCACATACTTTTCAGACAGTCATAAAGGGGTGCTTGTCCATAGAGTGTGAATCTATACACTGGCTTGAGACTACCCATACTTCTGGCAACCTAAATGTTCTTTTTAAAACAGTCACATAGTACATAGGCTTCTAGCAGCATTTTTAACTTTACACATGCAAAACAAGTTAGCACAGAACAAATAATAATGGTCAGATTTTATTATAGATTACTGTAGTTTATATGGCAAGGGAGCACTGAAATCCCTGCATTGTGTACAAGAATGGGGAAACCACTTAACACTGTGTTGTCTGTCTTTGTGGTTTGCTGGTACCAACATAAAGCAATACCTGTAATACAATACACTGGAAAAGTCATTAAAAGTTGTTTTGTCTCAGTTCAGTGGTTGACACTCTGCTCTATTTGTCCTCAGGGCCATCCCTCTGGGGTCACTTTTCATAAGCACCAAGGCCTAGAGTCCAAAAGGGATGTTTAGACATCTAACTTCCATTGAGGTTGGCACCTCAAATCCATGTGAAGATTTGGACCTAAGAGCCTCTTTCTATCAACTTCAATGGGTTTTGAATCAGGACTGATATTTATTTTTAAAATATTTTAAACTGAGTAAGCCCTACAGTTTGGGCTGCATACTCAAGCCCTTCTCCGGGGAAAACTGTGCATATTGCCAGGAGCCAGATCCCATGTGCAGGACTGACCCTGCACATTGCTCTTCATATGCTGTGAGCTCATAGCTCCTGCTCAGACATGTTGGGTAGTAAGGGGGCATAAGGACACCCCAGTTCCTCTACACAGGCTGCCTGTATCATGGGTAACAGCAAGCTCATGGAAAGCAGAAATTTGAAGCCACTACTCCCCTTCTTGTGCGAGTAGGTGGGGAGTGGGTGGGCCAGAATGGGGCCTGATGGAGCCTGGATTCACTTCTGACTGGCACAGTGGTTCCAAGACACTGGGGAAAGAAATCTGCTCCACTTATTCAGGGCTGGTACAAATAACTTTCTTCTTGGAGCAAGAAAGGAACCAGGGGCCAGATTTTGACTCTGACTCACACTCTGTTCTGCTGCTTACATAGTATCAGGTTTAGAGGTGAACCACAAGTGAGATTATAAGTAATCCGACTGAACCTAGCCCATCTTATTATTTATTGCTTTATTATTTCTCTCTTCATTGTCATATTTTTCCTCTGCCCTTCTTCGGGGTTTGAGTCTGCAAATCTGCCCTCACCCAAGGAACCCTAATGAGCTTCAAATACAGAATCTGACTGAACTAAGCCAGATTCCATGGCTAAGTAAAGATTTGCAAGGTCACTCTCTTTCCATGGAGTTAAAAGGAAAGGGGAGAACTAATGTTCGGGAGGAACAATTACAGACCACAGAACCAAAATGCAGGACAATGTAGCACTTTAAAGACTAACAAGATGGTTTATTAGATGATGAGCTTTCGTGGGCCAGACCCACTTCCTCAGATCAAATAGTGGAAGAAAATAGTCACAACCATGTATACCAAAGGATACAATTTAAAAAAATGAACACGTATGAAAAGGACAAATCACATTTCAGAACAGGAGGGGGATGCGGGGGGGGGGGGGAAGGAAGGAAGGTAAGTGTCTATAAATTGATGATATTAGAGGTGGGGAGAGTGGGATGTCTGTGAGCTAATGGTATTAGAGGTGATAATTGGGGAAGCTATCCTGGTAATGGGTAAGATAGTTTGAGTGTTTGTTCATTCCTTCCCGGAGAGTGTCGAATTTTAACATGAATGACAGTTCAGAGGATTCCCTTTCAAGTGCAGATGTAAAAGGTCTTTGTAGCAGAATGCAGGTGGTTAAGTCATTGAGAGAGTGTCCGTTCTGGTTAAAATGGCAATAAACTGTTTTTTCTTTGTGATCTTGTCTGATATCTGTTTTGTGGGCATTGATCCTTTGGCGAAGAGTCTGAGATGTTTGTCCAAGGTACATAGCAGACGGACACTTTTGGCACATGATAGCATAAATTATATTTCTGGATGCGTAGGAATATGTGTTCTTGATCTTATAACTCACTTGGTTAGGTCCAATAATGGTATCAGCAGAATGAATATGTGGACAAAGCTGGCAACAGGGTTTGTTGCAAGGGAAGGTACCGGGGTTGGTATTAGTGTGGTATGTCCTGTGGTTGTTGGTAAGAATCATCTTGAGGTTAGGTGGTTGTCTATAGGAGACTATGGGTCTGTCTCCCAGAGCCTCTTGGGGTATGGTATCCTGTTCCAGTATAGGCTGTAGTTTATTGATAATGTGTTGGACAGGTTTAAGTTGGGGGTTGTAGCTCCAGAACACATCACACGATCCATCGTCTATAGCCAAGCCCTTCGATACAACCGCATCTGCTCTAATCCCACTGACAGAGACCAGAAGCTTCATGATCTCTACCAAGCATTTATAAACCTCAACTACCCACCTGGAGAAATAAAAAAGCAAATTGAAAGAGCCAGACGAATACCTAGAAACCATCTACTTCAAGACAGACCCAAGAAAACCAACAATAGAACACCACTTGTCATCACCTACAACCCCCAACTTAAACCTGTCCAACACATTATCAATAAACTACAGCCTATACTGGAACAGGATACCATACTCCAAGAGTTAAAATTCGACACTCTCCGGGAAGGAATGAACAAACCCTTAAACTATCTTACCCATTACCAAGATAGCTTCCCCAATTATCACCTCTAATACCATTAGCTCACAGACATCCCACTCTCCCCACCTCTAATATCATCAATTTATAGACACTTACCTTCCTTCCTCCCCCCCCCCCCCCCCCCGCATCCCCCTCCTGTTCTGAAATGTGATTTGTCCTTTTCATACGTGTTCATTTTTTTAAATTGTATCCTTTGGTATACATGGTTGTGACTATTTTCTTCCACTATTTGATCTGAGGAAGTGGGTCTGGCCCACGAAAGCTCATCATCTAATAAACCATCTTGTTAGTCTTTAAAGTGCTACATTGTCCTGCATTTTGCTTCAGCTACCCCAGACTAACACAGCTACATTTCTATCACTAGACCACAGAACAGCACTTCTGGACTCAGGGAGGAATATGCTTTCCTCTTTACGAGTCAGGGATAATCAAAAGATGTGCTATGTAGGGCCAGATTACAACTGGTCTGACTGTGTGCACATGCCAGGGGCTAGAGGATGGAAGAAGTTTCTTCCCACCTGCCCATGTGTCCCAGAGCAGGAACCAGCAACAATCATAGATGTAAACTACACAGCTGTTTTATCCTTACTCTTTTGGGAAAGCCCAATAGCATTTGATAAGAATGAAATTACATGGGCCCTAACATACTATAATGGGGCTATCTATAAAAAGTATTCTGTGGACCTACAGAATTTAATATTTTTTGGAACAGTCCTTTCTATAGTAACATTATGATTCACTATTGGATTCTACATATGGATGAATTATTTTATTCCCATTAATCTAGTACAGGGGTCTCCAAACTTTTCTGCCCGAGGGCCGCATTAACTATCAAACAGCAGTTCGGGGGCCGACTACACACTTGAGGTCCAAATAAAAAACAATCAAAACAGGGATGTTGTTTTTAATTATTTATTTAATATTATTTTATTCAGTTATTATTTAATAACACATTGATACACTACACATGAACACCTGTATTAGTGTGAATGGTGAAATTGTTTCCTGGATGCCAAAATAGAGCCCAGCCCACTAGTGACCTCATGAGAGAGCTAGCCAATAGGATAAGAACGCACTGGCCAATAGGGAGCAATTGTCCACGCCAAGTCCCAATCCCTCTTGCTGTGAGGGACGCGCAGAGCCCGGGCTCGGCCGTCGGTCCGCAGGGCGTGTGGCCGTCCGTTGGCGGCTCCGATCCCCCGCACCCCTGGCCGGGGAGTCTCGCTGCCCAGGGCAAGGGCTGCGCGGGTCCAGAGTCCCTCCTCCGTCCCGCTGGCTCCTCCGGCTTCCCTCTCCTGGCTGCCTGCCCAAAAGAAAGTGAGTGCCGGCCGCCCCTGTCCTTCCGGCCCCTCCCCCTTTTGAGCCGGCACGCACGGGGCGTGCCGCTCACCCTGGCGTCCCTGCCCCTTCTCCTCCTGGGTCCTGCCGCCTTCCTCGCCTGCCGCGCCTGCGGCTGTGCGCCCTCGCTCCCCTCCCCGTGGGCTTTCCCCTGGGCTCCGCTGCGCTGCGCTTCTCCGGGGGAGGGGCTGTCAGTGTGGGGAGTTTCTTCCCCGTCCCAGCTCCGCGGCGCTGCGCCGCTCGGCGCTTCTCCAGGGGAGGGGCTGTTAGTGCGGGAAGTTTCTTCCCCGTCACAGTCTCCACGGGCCGGATGAGAGGGCCTCGCGGGCCGCATCCGGCCCGCGGGCCGTAGTTTGGAGACCCCTGATCTAGTAGATAGGCCCATTGCCCTGCCACACTGATCAGCCATCAGCAAAGATGGCTGGCTGCAGAGGTGCACACATTGTATCTTCCCCCCGGCAGAGAATTACCCTTGTGTTGACTCTGAATCTACACTACCACCAATGTGGGCCAGTGCTTTAACAGCATCAGATGGCACGCTGTTGTTTACAAACTTTTTGCAGCACCAAGATGAGGCAATTAGCCAAGGATCTCAGGGAGGTACAATTCCACTTGATCAGTCACCAACCTGATGTACATGGGGACAGCACAAGCTGTACCATTCTTTAGCTTGGTGCAACCTGCTCCCCACTGAATACTGCTGTACCACTGAGTGAGCCTGAGCATGGAGAAATGGGCTCAGCTTCTCCTGATGCCTCCCGGGCACTTCAAAGTAGCATGTTCCCAGAGACATACCCAGGAAGCAGTCGCTCCTCTCCTTTGTGTGTAGCCTACACAATTCTGATACCATGCAGGCAGGGGCTAGAAAGCTGTACTGGATATCCCCAGTGTAGGGGAAACTGCATGGTGTAAATTAGAGCCAGAGTAACCTGCTCACACATCTCTCTCTCCTACCATACAGGCCAGAATGGTGCTGGATAACCTAGGAAGTGTGGAGTATATTGAAAATACTCCTGTAGTCCCCAACTGGTGCACTTGTTCTATAAGGCCATAGCAAGTGAGCCAGGAGTTGTGAAATTAAAACAGCCCCAGGACTGAAAAGCCACAAATAATTGTTTTACAGCTTTTCCCCAGTCACTTACAGCAGCACCCTGTGTACACTGCTTCAAGGCCCCAGTCTACAGCAAGTCTCTTTTGTTTACCATCTAACTGCCCCCTTGAGACAGGTGCATCTTGTGGGTGCACCAGTCACTGGGCTTATGTCCCACTAGTTTAAATGTGCAGGTACCTGAAGGCCAGTTATCTTATTTGCTTTTTCAGATCACGTGCCAGGCTTTTAACATTTCATTACTGCCATGACCTAGATTCATATTGAAATAGTGATGCCGATGTCTGGACAAGACCTGGACAGTTTGTGATTGCATGGTTTAAGTGCCTATAAAATATTACCCTGGTTCCTGCAAGGAGAAAAATGCTAAAAAATCAGATTTTGTTTTTCATACAGAAGACCAGTTTGAATAAAAGCATCTAAGGACCATAAAGTTTTCTCTGGGGAGAAAGGTAAGTAGAGACTAACACAAGCACAGACAAAAGAACACCATGGCTGGAAATATTAGGTGTAAGTAATTGGGTTGGCTGGATTTTTGCCATGCCAGCTTTTATATGTAAATTTTAAACACATTTTCAGTTTAAAAAAAATAATATGCTAATTATTTGTAAAGCAAAGTTGTGCTGCAAAATAGTGTCCCTTTATTAAAAACTCTGTGGTCTTGCAATCATTCTGCAGTTTTATTATACACTTTGGCTATGTCTAGACTGCAAGCCTCTTTCGAAAGAGGCTCTTTCAAAAGAGAGCGTCTAGACTGCACGTTGAACTTTCGAAAAAGCGGCTTGCTTTTTCGAAAGAAAGCATCCAGTGAGTCTGGATGCTCTCTTTCGAAGAAGCCCTATTTACATTGAAGAACGCCTTCTTTCGAAAGAGGAACTTTCGAAAGAAGGCGTTCTTCCTCGTGAAATGAGGTTTACCGCCATCGAAAGAAAAGCCGCGTTCTTTCGATTTAATTTCGAAAGAACGTGGCTTGAGTCTGGATGCAGGGGAAGTTTTTTCGGAAAAAGGCTACTTTTCCCGAAAAAACCCCTGAGTCTGGACACAGCCTTTGATAGCTGGGAGCACATCTCTTTGTGTGTGTCTATGTATGTTGATTTTCTTCAGGTCAGTTGCTGGCCAGTTCAAATTTTAGCCATCATGGCCCACATGACCAAAATTCCAAATCCATTTTCCCAGGAAATTACTGTAACAGTGGACTGCCAAATTCACAGTTCTGTTATTCCAACACTCAAGCTTTTCCATTAATGCTGTAGTTGGGCAGAATACGCTTTCTAATATTAAATAACTAAAGCCAGAGAGTTTTCTAGGCTCATTTGTTTAAAAAACATCAAAATAACTTTTGTCCTTATCGTTATTTGGAAATTGTTAATATTTGTTGTCACTTGCTGTCCTCTAGCAGAAGCTGGTATGACCTCAAGGACAGGAAGGAAGGAAGCAAATGGGCTCACGTAGGATTTCTGAAAGCACAAGTCTGTTTCCTGTAGCAGACATCAGTGAATCATAGTCTGCAAACTGAATCACTCACTGGCAACCGATCTGCATGCCAAATGTTCCCACAGTAGACAAGATAAAGGGCCTAAAATATGGAGAGATGGACCATAATTTATGGTGGGAAGTTAGGGCACTAGATTGGGCCTCAGAAGACCTATCTATGCACAGATCCTGAACAAATCAGTTAATCTATGATGTGCCTTAATTCAGTAAAACAGCCATAATATTTCCCTCCCTCATAGTGTTGTTGTGAAGGTAAATCTGTTCATGATTGTAAGATGCTCAGAAGCTAAGGTGATGTTGGCCACTGTAGACTTGCCTAGGTTTGCCATTATTTGCTTTAAAAAAATCATTTTCTTTTAGTTCATCTTAAAACAAAGACGGACCAATCCCAAACTCACTTATCTTTTCCTTCCTGAATTTTGGGAAAATCCCAGTCTAGATCTGAATTTCCAGGGTTAGGCGAATCTCTTTTTGCACTGTGAAAGGCCAAGAATCCTTGGAGAAGGCATCATTCACAGGCACCCTATCATGAAGGATACTCATTACAATTTAACTGCCCTCACCTAAAAGGAAAATTCCCCTCTGATGAGGGCCCTGAAGGCAGGAACTTTTCTAAGGGCTATTTGTAAAACAATGACTTTGTCATGGCTCCTTCCCCACTCTGGCACGATAAATGCAGGAGTGGGGGCCAGCAAAAGTACCCCAAAACCTTATCTACCAGGCTTTGCTATAACATTTCCCCCTAAAATCTTAACAACCTAGATGTTGGGAATAAAATCTCTGCTGCCACCACCCAAATATTAATAAAGAAAATCAGGGGAGAGACTACTTGGGAAATCTCACCCCTAAATTACAAACCAAGACACAACCATTAACCAATACTAGCATTGCCAATACCAGGTTAATACAAAGAAAAGAGAAAACTTTTATTATCACCACACTATTCCTGTTGCAAGCATAAAGATTAGATGGAAAAGAAACAAAATAATATACTCATGGAGAAACTCCATGGGCCTAGAACTTAGTTACAAAGGACCCACCACTGCCACCATGTCATGGCTCCTTCCCCACTCTGGCATGATAAATGCAGAAGTGGGGGCCAGCAAATGTACCCCCAAACCTTATCTACCAGTATAAAACTTCCCCCCAAAATCTTAAACCCCTAGATTTTGGGGGATAAAATCTCCACTACCACCACCCACTTATTGATGTGAAAAATCAGGGGAGAGATCACTCGGGAAATCTCACCCCTAAAGTACAAACCAGGACACAACCATTAACCAATACCAGGTTAATAAAAAGAAAAGAGAAAACTTTTATTATCACCACACTATTCATGTTGCAAGCATAATGATTAGATGGAAAAGTAACAAAATAATATACTCATGGAGAAACTCCATGAGCCTAGAACGTAGTTACAAAGGAAAGCCAACACATCAGGTCCCATTTTCCAAACCATAACTGTACCTGAGTTAGGTACAGTTAACCCCTTAGTCTCCAGGCTGCTGTCTAACCCTCGTGATCATGACAGACTTCATAAGGAAAACTGAAATACACGAAATAAACTGAAATTCACTGTCGCCCTAAAGCTGAAGGATTCTTATATGACCTACCAGTCTGCAACAAGAATTGTCTTACGGTTTCTCCAGGGGATATTTAATTTTCTCCATGGGAAAGGAGACACACACCAAAGCAAAACTTAAAGGAAAGGATTTAAGCTTTCCATGTGATTCATCTGTTTGGTGGCATAAGAAAAGGAATTAGCAGATTTTTTTTTTTTTAAATGAAAGAAACATGCTCTCAGCAGTCTTTGGAACCCAGCATTGCCTATCATTGAGAGAGGCTGCGCTCATCATATAATTAGAAATTTCAGTGCATACTTGCCAGGCAAATGTTGAACATAAAATATCTCCAGACCTTTATCAATAATACCAGCAGAGTTGATCACAGAAAATAAATATTAGGCATTTTATGGATTATTTTGTAAAATAGAGCAGACGTTTGGAGCCATGAGAAACCAACATTTAAAAAACTGGGATAAATGTTATTTTTAGTTGTGCTTGCCTTTTAGTAGCTACAAAACTTTCACTTTGCAGATGAACTTGAAGGTCAAAAGGTCATTTAAACTTTTTGTGATAGCTAGTGAATCTTGTGACCAGTGGTACTCACGCAAAGGAGAGAATTTGAACAGGTGGGAGAGCCAATCAAGGACAAAACTTCAAACAAATATTAGCTTACATTTTCCTACAAAAGACATGGCTAATGAATTTATTTTTTTTCCTATATGAGCTTTGTTAAAACATAAAACAGTCCACTATTTGGAAACTACAGAAGTATACAAATGACAAGAATATGGGATATGCCTTGTCTCCTATGTAACTGTGGAACACCAGGCTGTAATGTGCTACAGATTGAACCTCTCTAGTCCAGAGCTCTCTGGTCCAGAAACATCCATTGTCTGGAATGATTTTAGTTAGCTAGATGTCCACTTTCATAGGTATGACTAAGTTTCCCATAGTGCCATAAAGTTTGTTTACAGTCATCAGTCCTAGTTCTCAGTGTTCTGTGCTGTTAGTTAGAGCTAATTTACTCCTTAATATCCTCTAACAGCCTCATAAGCAGACAATATTGACCTCCCGTGATCCAGAAAATTCTCATTTGGAAACAATCAGGTCCTGAGGGTGCCGGACTAGCGAGGTTCAACCTGTGCCAACACTTCAAGCATTTAGAAGGAACAATTACAATAGGATTTCAGATAGTAATTAGCCAATGCCACATTTGATTGGCTAGTTGGACTTTTGGTGATGTCACATGTGTTCTAGATTCTTCTCTGTGGTGTAGAGATGGGATTTTGTAGCCCAGATTAATCTACCCTATGCTACTTGACCAAAATTATCCCTGGTGTGATTCTATTGGCTTCAGTGGAGTTGCATGTAGGTTGAATATGGCAGAGGTCATTTGATGAGTAAAGAAAAGGTTACTGTAGAGAAATATAACATAAGTTCTTCCCTTGCCTTTTTAATATATATGCTGCCCCCATTTCTCTTTTCTCATAATCCATCTCTCTGACTGCCCCCATCTTTTCCCTTCTAGTTGTTATCTCCCCTTTTCCCTTCCCCCAACCTTTACATTTTTAGTGCTACCTCAGATGTTATCTTGGGACCTCTGAAAACGCTTCTCCTCCAGGTTACTAAACAACACTGAACCCCACAGAGGCATGGCTGCTTCTCTGGCACTGCTGAACGCTGCTGCCAGGCTGGGAAGGGAAGCCGTGGTTTCCCTCTCAATACATTGTGGCTAGCTCTCCTCCAGCAGCACTCTGAGGATAAACCACTGCTTCCCTTCCCACACTCACCCAGATATGCAGCAAGCTTAAAGAAGGGGCCAGGAGCCTCTGGAAAGAAGTTTCACTTTAGACAGTGAAATAAGCAATTGTTCAACTTCTGGGGGCCCCAGTTCAGCTTCCCTTGTAACAAATGAAAGGAGAGGAGAAAAATCAATGGAAGGGGAAGAAAGAGACAGGAGGCACTGGGAAGAAAAAGGAAGGTTTTTTAACAGTTTTCAGCCCAGTTAGCCAGCTGCCTTTTCAGTAGCAGTTTGTGATCCAACAGTCACTTTTTATCTCACTTGGGACCTGATTCTGCCTTCTTTCCTTATTTAAAACTCTCACTGACTTATTAATGGCAGTTCACACAGCACCAGAGGTGTGATTGGTGCTTCCCAGATGAAGAGTACTCCAATGGGCATCTTAGGTGAGAGAGGAATGCAGGGTCTGTCCCTCTATATGGGTAAATAACGCCTAGAGTTTTAGAAAACTAGGAGTGAGCAGGAAACACAAGTCAGACCCATTTTATGTAGAGTACAAGACATGAGCAAAACAAGTCATTGCAGAAGATGCTTGGAGCAAAAAATATAACCGAGTTCCAGAGATACCCATTGTACATGCCTCCCTTTAGTAAAATGAATGGAGAAGTATGACTGGGAAATTGCAAAGTGCAATTAAAACATAACCGAAAGGCTAGCTTTAGACTAGGTTAGAGAGGAACGAATGACACATTGGATGAATGTATCTTTTTTATGCAAATAAAATATTTGCTGTTTGAATGTATTGGGCAGATTTTTACTCACAGGGCTGATGGCAAATATTGCAATTTTTTGCTACAGTTGTCCACTGAAGTTACATTCTGAGCGGAAGACAGTAGGAGCATTTCTAGTGTAAATATTGAATTGCCCTTTAAAATTTGCTTTCGATAAATATTTCCTCCATTACTAGATCACTGCAGGTAGTGAGCACAAAAGGGCACAAAAACGGTCTCTGGCATATTTGTCTGTCTCTAGTTCAGTTACCCTTTTTCTGTTCTTAATATGTTATATTTTCTTTATGTAATTTTCTCCTACTCAAGTGCTCTCCAGAATGGTACTTCCAGTAGTAGAAGGATATCATATAATTCTTGACAATATCCATTGATAAGGGCAGTGTCTTCAGAAATTATGGCAAAAAGAATTCTACCTTGAGAAGCAGCGACTACTGAAACCTAATACATTGGCTATTTGGGGATATTATAATCCAGCCATGGCAGGCCACTTAATAGCTAGCAGGGGAGAGGTTAGGAGCAGTTGCAGGAGTCCTCATTTGAAGGGGGTTTGGAGAGAGGCATAAAGGAATCTTAGCAGGGAGGAGGCTGGAGGGTGCAAAGATCACCTGCCAGGTGCAATAATGTGGCCTATATAAGCTACGAGAGACCCCCCCCCCCCATAATTACTGGATGTAAGTACAAATAATGTTTGATAACTTGTAGATGGAATGATAGGTCTCTTCTTTGTGGACTGTTAATGAAACCCCAGTGGTACCAATTTTGCTTTTCAGGTGCACATGAAATACCAAATGATATTTTTAAAATTGTGCCCAATATTAATAATGAATTGTTAAAAATTGTTTAAAATACTGGTTAACACACAGCCTCAGAGAGCTGATAAATCATGGATAAAGCAACCGTTTGCTTCACTCACAGCACTTCTGTGGAGGTTAGCAACACTCAGAATCAAGGCCACATATGCCTTTGCTCAGTGTCAGTAAGATCTTGTTATAAACTTTTCAGTGGGGAAGACAGGCTGTTATGAAGCTTTTGCTTTCAGAATCATAGTTATGTATTCTTATCAGTATTTGTTTTACAGGGCAGTCTTGAGGCCTCATCTAAGCCGGGGGCCCCAGTCTGGTAGGCACTGTTCAGTCACCTAATAAGACACAGCTCCCACTCCAAAGAGCTTATAAGTATGAATACGTACAAACAGTACAGACAAAAGGAGGTGGTGAGGGATGGGTGGGGGAAAACAGTGAGTTGCCCTACTCGTACAGAGCAAGGATAGCACCATTGCTGAGAGTGCAATCCTGGTCTTCCAGTTCTGAGTCTAGTATCTTGCTCATCAGACAGTTTTGCCTTCCCAAGCAAAAGACAGTAAAAGGAAAGACCAAAGGCTGATTTTTCAGATGGAAGATAACACTGTCCACAGTTTGTTACATGACCCCATTTAGACAATTACCATGATGTATAAGGCAACTTTTGCAAGAGGATTCTACAAGTGGATCCTTGTGCTCACATGGGACACCACTGAAACTAGTGGGTCTATATATTCACCCCACATGGAGCCCGTGACAAGACTAGAGATGGAAAAAAAATTCCAGCTGACTTCAACAGTTGGAAGATCCAGTGAATACTACGATTCAGATAAGTCAATGGAACATCTGTTTTCAATGAAAAACTTATTCTGTAACAGAAGATATGGTTCAAAACACTGCCTCGTATCAAAGAAAGTCTCGGGCTGTGTTTTCTTTTCATGGGAGAGTATCTGTGTGGATCCCAATTGGTTATAATCTGCTACTTAAAACTGAGATGTTTGAGAAGAATTGGACTTCACCCCCAAAAAGGCCATGCTCTGTGCAATAATTTCACATGGATATAGAAAAAAACCAACAAAAACCCAACATTCAGTATAACTAAAAGAAAAATGTATCAGAAGTTACTTCAGCTATAGTAGGAGTTTCATAAACATGTGGCAGTTCACTTGCTGGAGCTGGGCATAGAACTAAATGAGGAGTGTTTTCTTCAGTTTTGTTAGCAAAGGGGTCACATAAGGGCAAGGTAAAACCCATAGAAAAGTAGAAATTCAGTAGGAAGGATGACAATGCATTTTACAAACATTAACAAAAGTAGCCTTAAAACGCCCTTGTGAATAGCTATGGGGCAACTGATCATAGAAAGAATAAACTTGCCCAAGACCTTATATGACATCTATGGCTGAACCTGGGACAGCCCATGTGTGTAAATAAGAAGAATGTTTCCTCTCTCAACTTTAAAGGTATACAATTTTTGGCAGATTCTTCTAACATTCAAATCTGGGAACACGAATACCCAAAGTAAGGAATATACAGACAGAGCTCCTTATCCCATAACCTACAGCTGAAGAGTCCTTGGGTGTAAGATGGTTCTATTCTATTTTGTCTAGGTCCTTATACTCTTATACTCATAACTCTAGTATCACTGTAGTATGCTGACTCCACTCAGAGCCCACCAGAGTAAAGGCAAACAAGGTAATGCATAGATGAGCTCAAGCTCTCTGCAGCCATCAGAAAAGATACAAGGGATTATGAACATCTCAGTATCATGTGGAGCAGTCCAGAGGCTGCTCTAAATTACATGGAGGAGCCAGACTAGGTTCATGCCCACCACAGAATCAGAAACCAGTAAGGCATTGAAAAGATATTTTTGCCTTTTTTAGTCACATTGTGCACCAAGCACAATTCAGCTAGCTCCAAATATTGTACACAGCCTGGTGAGTGCAGATGCATACCCGTAGCTAATGTACAGGCAAATTTCTGAGTATGTGTTCATCCTTCTCTGAAATATCTTACTATATATTTTAGAAATGTATGTCTGTCCGTTTGTCTGTCCTTCTGTGAGCACATTGCTCAAGAACTCCTAAATGGTAAGAGCTTAGACCATCAAATTTAGTATGAAGCTTCCTCTTATCATAATTTAAAGCAAGACAAGGCTTTGGTTGTGCCAGGACAATGAGATGTGCCTGGAATTGAACTGTTTTTCATAAAAATGGAAAGGGAAAGTCTGGCAGCAAGGACAGTTATGCTGTAGATATACAGTCCATAGGCAGGCAGCAAGGATGGGAACTGGGACAACTGAAACCCAATTGGACTAGCAGGGGTGGAGAAAAGGGACATGTATTTACAATATATTTCAGAGAGTTTGTCTATTTGTGTGTCTGTTTGTGTGTGTGTGTGTCTGTCTGTCCCCCAGTCGGGAGACATGCACCTCTCTCCCATCTGTGCCCACTGAAGTGGCCATGAACAAGCACTGCTCACCGGAGCTACAGCTGCTGCAGTGTGACAAGATGAGTGTTTCTCTCTCCCTGGGCCATCCTGCATACTGAAGCACTCATTCCCAGACCCACCACAGAACAATGGTTCAAATGAAGTAAAACAAAGCTTATTTGATTTAAGGATCAGAGCAATGCCAGGTAAACCTTCTAGTAATACATACATAAAAGTAGTGTCAGTGTTATTAACATCTAATTGTGGAATCTGAAAAAAAGGCTTCATCATAGTCACATCAAATGTTACACCCTTTGAAAGCTTGCTTCAGTTCAATCAGCATGATACTCACAGTCTTCGGGTGGAGAAAGGTTCATGCCTTTCAGCAGAAGCAGAGAAAGCCAGTTTGGTCATGTGTCAGATTTAAAAACCAGCCTGAAAGTTTGACAGCTGCAAGGACTGAGAGAAGTGAAGAGGTTTCTGTGTGGAAGGACTGGCTGCCAAAGAAGGGGGGAAAGGACATGGATGGGGGTGATGGGGGAGAGTCTCTTCAAGGCAGAGATTGCAAAGGGAGGTGGGGGAGGAGAGTGCGGCAGGCAGGGGGGGCTGACAGAATTCCCGGGCCCTGGGCCCTGGTTAAGATGGAGGGGGTGGCTGTGCACTTCCAGAAGAGGCAAAGCCTTGCACATAAGGGACAGGGCTGGGCAGCTCTCAGCACTGTGCAGAGTGTGCCACAGTCTGCCCCACCACCCCTCAGTGCCGCCCAGAGCACACAGCTCAGCACTACCATGACAATTTAAATGTTCCAGGGCTATGTGATCCTGTGGTAGCAGCAGCAATGGCCAGGAGTCCCAGGCCCTTTTGAATCACTGGGCTCTGGAGCAATTGTCCCCTTCCTCCCTCTCCTCCCTCCCCCTCCCCCTCCCTCCCCCCCCCTCCCCCCATTTGTGAGCCTTGGGGCAGTACTAAGGAGCCTTTTAGGAGGAATGTGTGGGAAGGTCAGGAAATCTCTTCAGGGGAAAAATGTGGTTAAGGTAGATGGAGAGGAACTATGATATCTCCTAGGGCTTGACTTCACTACAGTGTGAAGCTCTGGATATTGCTCAAGATCTGTCCCAAAACGGACACCTGTCCACTCGCAACAAAATCTGCAGCTCAAGTGGCCCATGGGGAGAAGTGGCACTGAAGCTCAAGCAAGGTTGATGTGGGAGCTAGGAATCAAAGGGGATGCAGCAGGTCAAGTAAGAATCCATCACTCTGTATAGCTTTAGGCCAGGTCTACACTTACCCTGAGATCGACACTCTAGAGATCGATTTTCCAGGGTTCGATTTTGCAGATCTTCTTAGGAACCACTAAATCAACTGCTGATGGTACCCCCATTGGTCCCAGTACTCCACTGGGTCACAAGAGTGTCTCCCATCAACCTCATGCAGTAGAGATGCCAGAGAAATTCAACTTAAGGTACATCAATTCCCGCCACACTATTCTCGTACTTGGAGTTGTGCATCTTAGGTTGATTTTCTCGTGTAGCATAGACTAGGCCATAATATTGTTCCACAGTGTGGTCACTCTTATGATATGTCTACACTGCAAATGGCAGGGATCAGGAGAGAATCTTGGCTGGGAAAAGTAGCCTCCATAGGAGCTGGGTGTCTCTTGGGGAGAAAGGAGTTGGTCGGTGATGAGAGCAGAAAGGATTAGAGAACCCCTTGAGGAGGCCGCAGTGGAATGATGCACCTCGGGATTTTCAAAGGAAAGCCAATGGCCTAGGAATCTTCAGCTGACGGAACTACTGGTGAGAGAGAGGGAGTGGGGGAGCCTTGTGATAAGAAGCTACCTTGTGTATGACTTGTGAGAAAGCTGTGTGTCCCCCGCTTCTGATAAGGCAGTCTCAGAAATCACTTTTAATTGCAGGCCACCCTGATCAAGAGACTGACTGCTCTGACTGATATGTGTCCTTGGGAAATGTTTACCTAGAGACTTTTCTGCTTATTAAAAAAACCCAACCAACCAAAAAAAACAACAATGCTGCTTTTATTTTCTTTTAGTTTTCCCTGTACACCAGTAGGAAATATGTTTTCCCAGAACTTCTACTCCCAAAATTTTTCCTATGATGGGTTAGCATGTAATTTAAGAGCTTTTGTTTAATTAGGTTTTAAACTTCCCTCTCTTAATTACTTTTTTATACCTAAATATGCTGCTATTTGGAGCACAAATAGACAGTGATAACAATTAGCAAAATAATTACACTCTTTCTGTCAGTGTAACCTCATGGCACAGAAAGTATTACAAATCCATTTTAAAACATATTAAATGTTCATATTAATGAGGATAATAGAGAACAAGTACCAGCAAACTAAATATTTTTAATGATTTTGAGCTATTAAATTCATTACCATTTCCTTTCATAATAAAGTGGTTACTTGCTAATTAGACCTTTTTTAACTCATCATTATTGAATTCATTACGTTGTGTGCAGTTAACCCTTAAAGGTCTGCTTGGGTGTATATGCACAATTAAAAACATTTCAATATCATATTAAGACGATATGTAGTTTGGACTTAAGAAAATATGTGGTTTGTATTCTTTGACTGCAGCTCCATGTATACTTTTCATCTGGTTCATTTTCTTGTCACATCATGCCTAGCAGCTTCTTAGCTGTCACAGCAGCTTCAGCATCACGTATTATGGAAACATACCGTATTCATTTCATTTGACAAAAGCATAGTCCACCGGTTTGAGTGCAGATGAAGTCCAGTAAATGGCTGAAGTCAGTCAATCTCCTCCAGAGTTAAATCTGATAACAATTGATGTTATCAGCCTTCCCACTTACCTATGCATATGGCCCTTGTATCTGTTTTTCTCTGCAGTCCTGGCTCCACTAAAGTCAGTGGCAAAACTCCCACCAAGTTTGATGGAGCACAGATTATAATGCTGGAATCTTAAAATCTCATCTGTCGTGCAGGATTTTTCCTTCTCCATAGCTTTAAATCCACTGAATAACATTGAGTTCCTGTGAAAACTATATTCCTTTCTTATGGGACTATCTCTAGGACTGAATATACAAGGGTACGTCTACACTACAACGTTAATTCGAACTAACTTAGTTCGAATTAGTTAATTCGAACTAAGCTAATTCGAACTAACGGATCCAGACTAAAAAACTAGTTCGAATTAGCGTTTTGCTAATTTGAACTAGCATGTCCACATAAAGTGAATCCTGAACCAGGCTTAAGGATGGCCGGAAGAAGTGCCGGCAGGGCATCAGAGGGGGTATGTCTACACTACCCCACTAATTCAAACTAGCGGGGTAATGTAGGCATACTGCACTTGCAAATGAAGCCCGGGATTTGAATTTCCCGGGCTTCATTTGCATAAGCCGGGTGCCGCCATTTTTAAATCCCAGCTAGTTCGAACCCCGTGCCGCGCGCCACGAGGAGTACAGCTAGTTCGAATTAGAAACCTAATCCGAACTAGCTACTCTGTCCATGTGTAGCCGTGCGGCACGGGGTTCGAACTAGCCGGGATTTAAAAATGGCGGCACCCGGCTTATGAAAATGAAGCCCGGGAAATTCAAATCCAGGGCTTCATTTGCAAGTGTGGTATGCCTACATTACCCCGCTAGTTCGAATTAGCAGGGTAGTGTAGATATACCCAGGAGGACTTAGAGCGTGGAGATGCTGTCTCAGGCTAGCCGAGGGCTGTGCTTAAAGGGTCCCGACCCCCACCCTGGACAGACAGTTCTCAGGGGTGCCCCGCTTGCAAAGCAGTCCTGGCTTGGATTGCCCGGAGTACCCACACTGGGCACATCACAGCACTCGGCCATCAGACCGGCTGCACTTGCCGCAGGCTGCCATCTGGGGAGAGGGGACAATCGGGGGGCTGCAGGAGAGCGTCCACCCCCAGAAGCCCGCAGAGCCAGCCCAGGCCTCCCCATCGGGGGCTCGTACCCCATTCCTCCCTCACCTCCTTCCACTTACCCTTCCCTAACCCCCCTTCCTGATGTACAAAATAAAGGACAATTGTGTTCAAAAATGGAATCTGTCTTTACTGAACAAAACTGGGGGAGACTGGAAAAAGGAGGTGGGAGAGGGGAAGAGAGAGGCTGGGAGAGGGGAGGGCAACTAAAATGATCAGGGGTTGGGAACAGGTCCCATATGAAGAGAGGCTAAAGAGACTGGGACTTTTCAGCTTAGAAAAGAGGAGACTGAGGGGGGACAGGATAGAGGTCTCTAAAAGCAGGAGTTGGGTGGAGAGGGTGCATACAGAAAAGTTCTTCATTAGTTCCCATAAAGAAGGACTAGAGGACACCAAAGGAAAGGAATGGGTAGCAGGCTTCAAACTAGTAACAGAAAGTTGTTCTTCACAAAGCAAAGTCAACCTGTGGAACTCCTTGATGCAGGAGGCTGTGAAGGCTAGAACTAGAACAGAGTTTAAAGGGAAGTGAGATCAAGTCATGGAGGTTGGGTCCATGGAGTGCTATTAGTCAGGGGGTAGGAGTGGTGTCCCTGCCCAAGGTTTGTGGAAGGCTGGAGAGGGATGGCATGAGACAAATGGCTTGGTCACTGTCTTCGGTCCATCCCCTCCAGGGTCCCTAAGGTTGGCCGCTGTCGGCAGACAGGCTACTGGGCTAGATGGACCTTTGGTCTGGCCCAGTACGGCCATTGTAAGCTCAGGGTTCAGGGTCGGGGGTTTCAGTGGACCCCCTTGATTTTCATGCACACCTGCTCCTGGGTAGCCAGGCTGGCAGCTCTCCTGCCCTAGACGGCCACTTTCCTGTGCTTAGTGCGGAGGTTGTGGACGAGGTCCATGATGTTCGCACTAGCCGAGGTGGGTGCCTGCCTCTTGCGGTCCCGGGCAAGCTTCCGGGAGTTGCCAGCCTGGTCCCGGGAAGAGGGGGAGGGCTGGGGGGCATTGGGTGGGTGGCTCGATCCGTGCCAGGTGCAGTGTCTGCTGGATGGGTGCTGGCAGGCTTGCACCTGGCACGGACACCGTAGCCAGCCCGTGCCCCTTTAAGGGGTCCGGGGCCAGGAGGGGGGCAGATGAGTTTCCCTGGTGTTGGCCAGAGTGGCCACTAGGGAAACCTGGGGAGGGCTAGCCTCCCACTAGTTCAAATTAAGGGTCTACACACCCCTCAATTCGAACTAGCTAGTTCGAACTAGGCTTAATCCTCGTAAAAAGAGGTTTTCCTAGTTCGAACTAAGCGCTCCGCTAGTTCGAATTAAATTCGAACTAGCGGAGCGCTAGTGTAGCGCCTATTAAAGTTAATTCGAACTAACGTCCATTAGTTTTAACTAACTTTGTAGTGTAGACATACCCCAAGAGAAAATGTTCCCTCACTTTATAAATATGAGTAAATGTCAGTGTGTGGAGAAATCACATCCCTTGGTAATAGTCTACATATTCCTTGCATTCATCTTGCCTTCCATCCTCCCTCTCTCCATTCCCATTCTGTCTAGGTCAGAAGACATAGCCATTACTTCCACAATGAGTAAAAGTTCCGCTAGCTCCTTGTCTCCTTCGCTTTTTTCTCCATCAATTCTTTGTGCCCCATCTTATCTCCTTTCCACTCCTCCCCTGCACTCCATAATGTCTTCCCTCCTTGCAAAAAAAGAATGGTCTTTCACATAACCAAAGACACCACACCTCTCACAAAGCAGGAGGAAGCCCAACACAATGTGCCCAGAGGCAAGGCTAGGATGCACAGCTCATGCAACAATTTTAATAAAGCCTCTTATTTCCTGTCAACAACACTCCTGAATTTTGCTTCACATACCATCCATTTTGGTCCCCTCCTCATGCTTGTCCCTTTCCTTCCTGTCCACTACCAATAGAACTGCCTGGCATTCTCAATGACTGCTCCATACCACATTCAAACACAGGGTTTTATTTTATTTTTATTTTTTTTTGCCTGGGATACAGTTATTCCTTAGAAAAAAGGGACTAACTTAATTTCCCATTTTATTAGTGTTTTGCAAATATAGCTGATATTGATATATCCATCAAAAATCTGTTGCATGTCTAAACAAAATCATTTTTGTGTGGAAGCAGGCAAGATTTGGGCTCATGTTATAATAATACAAATAGTCATACAGTTGTTATGAAAATCACCAGGCTCTGGCTGGATATCAGTAGCTCTTAGAGCATGGAGATTTCAGAGCATGATGCAGTAGACTTCTATTTGCAAAAACCATTCCTGCATCAACTGGATGACAGAGGATTGTGATACCTAAATACCAGTAAGCAAGGCTGCCATACTGGGAGTGGTAAAGAACAGTGATGACCACTATGGAAACTCATATGGCCCTTGTGTTGCAAGATTATCCCTTCCTGTCGGACAGTGGGTGTCCCCAACAAATAATTTAGCTAGTGTGGCCAAATCTTGTGTGAACCTTAATATTACTATATCTGAGGGCTAGAAACTGTGCTGATGGATACCCTAACAATATGATAGACACTAGATTAGATATGTTCATACTTCATGGCTCTTGAGAAACAACAGTGAGTCATTATTCAAATCAGGCCCTCCCCTTCTGCCAATCAGAAGGTTGGGATTTGCATACATGAGACTCAACCACACAATTGTCAGCAGCTGAGCAATCAGGAATGGAACAGCATCCCTTCCCTAGATGACAAAATTCCATTTCAGTGTAATGTATAATCACAATAACACTCTGTATTTGTAACCTGTGTTTTATTTAAAACTGAATCTCTTTCACCTGTAAATAGCTAGGGTATAAATGTGCCTCTTCAGTCACACTGGACTATTGTATTATACAGTCTATTGAATGTTTTTGGCAGGCATCAGCCCCTATGCTACCGTGTCCTTATTTTATTATTGTTTTGAGGGTAGAGCTGTGTGATTAGCCATTCATGCTTCGGGCATAGCAAGCCATCTGGAATGCTTATTAAACCCACAGGCAGATGAGAAGGATATAACTCTGATGATGTACATGTATACGAGCTGTACTACATCATCAGAGCATTGCTCCTCTGATGATGTAGAACACATTAGTGGGCCTAGATAATGGATTAGAATATGGCACAAGTAAGTAAGACTTTTTGAGAAATGGATTTCTTTGCCTCTGGGTGACTGGCTTAAGATGTGGAAGGAAAAAAAATAGAGTAAGACAGTGGTCACCAACTAGTAGATCGGGATCTATGGGTAGATCTTGGAGCCTTTGACAGGTGATCCTGACAAGTTTGGCCAGGAGGCTGTCAAATGCCGGCATTTCATCTGCCTCTCTAAGCACTGTGATGTTGCTCCTGTCCTCTGCCTTGGAGCTGCTCCCCACCGCCTGAGTCCTGGGAGTCTCTTGCTTGCTGTGCAGGGCACAGGAAGAAGAGGAGGGGGTGCTGATGTCAGGGTACCCCCCATCTCCAAAGAGAAAAGCGGGGCAGGGATGGAGAGAGTTTCCTGGCTGCTTTTGGTAGTGGTGCCGGGACAGAGTAGGGGTGAGCCTGCCTTACTCCCCTGCACCACCACCCAGAAGCCATCTGTGGTAAGCAGTGCCCAGCTGGAGACTGCATTTCAGACCCTGGCCCCAGTCCTGAACCCTTCCTGCACTGTCCTAATCCTGAGTGTTTCTTCACCCAAACTCCCTCCCAGAGCCAGCATCCTGAACCTCCACTCCTCCCCCACACTCCAGCCTGATAAAAGTGAGTGAGGATGGGGGAGGGAGGGAGGGAGGGGATGGAGTGAACAAGGGTGGGGCCTCGGGGAAGGAGATGGGGCAAGGGTGTTTGGGTTTGAGGTACATCCTGGATTGTTTTTAAATTAAAAAAGTGATCTCATGCTTAAAACAGTTGGAGACCACTGGAGTGAGGTTAGGAAGCTTCAAAACTTTTAAATCTTCAATTTGTTGATAGGGAGAGCCAGATGATCATCTAGAGGCTTGCTGAGAGAACTTGGAGGCCCATATCTTTGAGAAGGGGTCACATATATCCTGAACCTCTCTATGTTAAAAAGTTTCAGAGGGATAGCCATGTTAGTCAGTAACAGGAAAAACTTAAAAAACAACTGATAGTCCTGCACCACATTAGAGACTAAGGGTATGTCTACACTACAGCATTATTTCAAAATAAGCTATTTTGAAATAGTTAATTCGAAATAATGCGTCTACACACAAAATGCATTTCGAAATAGCATTTTGCTATTTTGAAATAGCACGTTCACACTGAGTGGACTCTGAATTGCAGTTAAGGCCAGCCAGAACCACGTCCGGCAGGGCATCAGGTCAGGATTTACTTTGTGTGGCTGCTGCCTGAGGCTATCTGAAGCCTGTGCTTAAAGGGACCACCCTGGATAGCCGGTTCTCAGGCTTTCCTGCTTGCTTGTCTACCTTGATGAAGGACAGCAAAGCATTTTGTCTCTGCATGCTCTGGGTTGCCCACACTCGGGACACCAAAGCACTTGGCAACATGGAGCCAGAGCTGCCCTTGGGCACTTTGGTGCTTCTCTTGGATGCGTTGCTGTGAGCCTGGCTGCACTTTCTGCAGGCTGCCATCCAAGAGGACCTTCTGGGGGCTGTCAGTATCCAGGAGGCCCTGCGGGAGAGCTTCTACCTTGAGGAGTACTAACAGTCTCCCTGGTCTGCCCCACTGGGGGCTTGTGCCTCTTTCCTCCCTAATATCCTTCCACTTACCACCACCTCCCCCAGCCCTCCTTCCTGATGTAAAATAAAATACATGTTTTTTCATAAATATGAACTGTCTTTATTTAACAGATCTGGGGAGGGGGGAATGAAATTCTGGTGAGACTGGGGAAAGGAGGTGGGAGAGGGAAAGAGAGAGGGTGGGAGAGGGGAGAGGGAAACCTGGGAGGAGGGAGCTGGAAGGGGGAAGCAAGGGGAAGAAGGAGGAGGGGAAGCTCAGGGCTCAGGGTTGGGGGTCTCACCGGACAAACTTGATTTTCATGTGAACCTGCTCTTGGGTTCGCATGTGGCCTTTAGTGGCCAGGCTGGCAGCTATCCTGCCATAGACAGCCGCGTTCCTCCATCTAGTGCAGAGATCATGGACATTGGGGGCATCCCCCCCAAACCTGAAGGAGGTCCATGATCTTCACCCTGGACCAGGAAGGCATCCGCCTTCTCTGGGCCCTGGCAGGCTCCTGGGAGCTGGCAGACTGCTCCTGGGGAGTGGTGGAGGGCTGGCTGCCAGTGTCTTGCTGGCTCATATATTGGGGCCACTGGCTCAGGGGCAGTAACTGCTGGCTTTGGAGTGTCAGGCTTGGAGCTGGCACAGTCACTGTGGCCAGAGTCTACCCCTTTAAGGTCTCTGTGGGGAGGGGGGGAGGAGTGTTCTTGGTTCTTGGTGGCCACCAGGGCACCCTGGGAAGGCTGGAGCCCCCTATTTCGAAGTAAGTGTCTACACAGCACTTATTTAGAAATAGCTATTTCGAATTTGCTGTTATTCCTCGTAGAATGAGGTTTACCAAATTCAAAATAAGCGCTCCTCTATTTCGAATTTATTTCAAAATAGCAGTTTGGCTATGTAGACACTAGGAAAGTTATTTCGAAATAAGGGCTGTTATTTCAAAATAACTTTGCTGTGTAGACATACCCTAACAAAAATGTAGATGATATCATGAGCGTTTATGGGCACAGCCCTGAAGAAGTGGGTTGTGCCCATAAAAGCTCATGATATCATCTACATTTTTGTTAGTCTCTAAGGTGCTGCAGGGCTATTTGTTGTTTTTTAAAGTTTTTTCTATGTTAAAAGTGACATGGAACTTGTCCAGAAACAAAAATTGCAACATTTCTTGTTCTTGGCTTTTAGGAATTTTTTCAGCTTATAGTAAAAGGTACTTATAATCCCTTTATTTCTATGAAAACCCAAAATCAATCTTCTGCTATAAATTTTGCCTGCAACCACTAGATTTTTGCACTAAGAAAACTTTGTTTTTTCCTCATGCTTTTACTCTGTTTAAAGTATGCTTTTAGACATGTGAAGAGACAATGTGGTTTTCCTTTAATTCTCATTGGCATTGAACATAAATTAGTTTTTTAAACAATTTTTATCACTTATTTATTGTGCTTTCTAAAAACCCGACCTGTCAAATCAACATATTCATCCAGCCAGTATGATGAAAGAAAAGACAATTACAAAAATTAATGTTGTGGACACTATGTATTAGATATGGGTGAACAGTTAGAAAAATTATTTGTGTTTGCTGAGTTCTAAATACACTTTCTCCTTGTACTCACAGACCATATTATTAGCATTTTGCAAATTATGGTGATTTTTTTTAATTATAAAAATGTATGTTATGTGTGTGTCACAAAAATCATGTGGAAACAGACAAGGTTTATAAAGTTCAGGTCATTTAATCAGGAAGCTGAAATGATTCTATGTGACTTACGTAACCATTCACATGCTTTACATATCAAGTTATAAATATCAAGTACTTAAAGCATATGCACAGAGAACAGTTTCCGAGCAATCCAAAGGGTGAAATTTGTTTGCTCAAAATAGTCATGGAATGTTATATAGAAAATACTTGTTCTAAAAACCACAATTTTAAAATGTTGTGATTTTTTATAATATTGTAGCATATATAGAATACTTGATAATGTGAGTCACATTTGTTAATTATCACAACTTTTGATTGTTAGCCCTTTTGCTAGCATTCAAAGTGAGGCATGCTCTTCACAGATCTGTGTGTCTGAGACATATAGTGCATGCATGAATTTTCTATGTTGGACACTGAATGAGGCAGTGTTTTTAAAAGTGGGAGGACATGCACATATGTGTGGACACACTCTCTGGAGACACTCCAGCACAACAATGATTCTGGCTACACCAGTATTTTCTTTTTGATGTAGCCTTCTAGTTCAGTTGTCAATTGACTATTTAAAAAACCGTGTAAATTATAAATCCGATCATGTTTCAATTTGGTGTATCATTTTTGGGTCCCTAAGTTACATGGCTGTAAAGTTTTAACAATTCACCTTTTTATGGATTTTTAGAGTTCAAGATTTCATTTTATTGTAATAGTTTTATAACTAAAGTAAACCAAAATGTTTCACATGTGCCTGCTCTATTTCATTTTCTGGGTGTCCAACGTGAGACAGTTGAGGGTCTGATTGCACACTGGCTGAGGAGACAACCAAAACTGAGAGCTCTGTTTTCAACATGCAGAATGCTATAAAATGTTAAGTAAAAATCATGCCATAAGCTTTTCACATTGAACACCCAAAAGTTGGACATAATTTTGACAATTTGAGCTTGAATCTCTGTCCCTCCATTTCCTATGTGTAACATGGGGATTATAATAGTAACGCTGTACTTCAGTGTGAAGATCAATTCATTAAAGTTTGTGAAGAACTAAGATATTATGATGACAGCATTATGGAAAAAACATGAGGAAATTAATAATTCTCTGTGTAAAGCATGATCTGAGATGACCAGAGGATAGTACATGGAGACAGACATGGAATGATGAGGCTAGAAAGAAATATTGAATAGCTGTTCATTCAGTGGTCTTCAAGTATCTTGTGCACTGAAAGTCTGAGGGGTCCTGTAGCAAAAATGATCTGTGATCATGTACTTAAGCAGTGTATCTCCGTGCATATATATATATATATATATGCACTAAGATATATATATATATACAGGTTCTGAACTAAGGTTGTTGTATATCCTAACTTCTGAGTAAGTCTTTGCAGTCTTAATGCTCTTTTAAGGTAGTTTTTGATGATCCGCTCATTGTGCTCAATAGAAGAGGTTCTTGTTCACAGCACACTGAAGTTAGATATGGATATTTGTCCAGTCCAGTCTTCCTTCATTTGGAAAGTTGGTAAATGCTTTTCAAAAGGCACAAATATAATTATCTTTGTACACAAAATGTGATTATCTATCTATCTATCTATCTATCTATCTATCTATCTAACTAAACACAGTATGCATTATATATACATGTACATGTATGTTAAGGATTTTGAACATGAAACTGATTTTTGGATAAATTTCTCTCTTAAAATTGCCAATGGAATGAGTTAGCATAGAGCATAGATACAAACAATTCAGAGAGCGAGAGAGAGACAGACAGACAGAGAGCAACTGAAAAGCTTCCTCCATAGCTACAATGATCTTTCAGCTTTGGACATCTTTCATTTGGACATTGTCCTCTGGCTTTTTTGTTCTTCCACTCCTTCTCTTGACTATCCTTCTCAACACAATTCCTCCCTTCTCTTCTCCCTGAGTTGCTCTCTGTCCTCCAAGCTCTTCTCTTTTACTTTCCAAATCAAGATCTTGTGATAGTCTTCTGGTTACCCATGTTATTTATAACATTTCTGATGTCTGTCAGGGTTGCTAACTGGCTGTTTCCTGTCCCTTTCTTTCCCAGGTTACCACTTAGACATTGCAACAGTTTGCTTGGGAAAGAGATAACAAACTGTCACTATCTCGGACTCCTTTGCCTCAGTCCAGCCAGTCTTAAAGGGACAGTGTGATAAAGGGAATTCAAAAGGCTCTGTTCCTTCAGAAAATGTTCAGCCCACAAGTGAGGGGTTTCTAAATCCATCCCTAGCAGTTAATGCTGCATCCTAAATGACATAGCTTTTCAGCAGTGACATGTGCATTGATCTGCATTACAAAAATCAGAGAACTAGCACTTCTTTTCAGCAGCAGATAATTACCAGCAAACACCAGGTTCCCTCCTGCTGATACCCACAGGGTGCAAGGGATGGGAGTGGGCATTATGTGGACTGGACAAGGCTGTTTTAACATTCAGCCAGATAAATAATATTGATCAGGCATTGTGTGGAGCAATAGAGAAATCCCCTTTTGCCGGTTTGATTAGCCACGGGGGTACATTCGCTATATTTATAGGATTTAACCCAAATCATGTCTCCTACACAAAGGTGCTAGTTAGGCTCTGAATAACAGTTCTCTGGCAGCGGATAGTTTCGTTGGCCTTTACCATAGTAGCTTTCACTCGGGTTTTGACAGCATTTGTGAAACAATAAGAGGAATCAGAAAAGAATCATTCATAACAGATTTATCCAAATCTCCCACCTATGACAGAGACCTCTCCCGCCCTCGCACACATGGATTTTGGGGTTCCCAAGAGATAATGCTGAGTGTTAATCCCCAAGCAGGGCAATGGGCACACATTGCTGAGGAGTGAGCGTGAACAGAGCACACTGGGATATGGGTACTGCTAATAATAATAACCATGGCTATGGGTGTCTGGAAGCCTGCTCCCTTTCTTGGATTCCTTGAGCTGCCAGTGGACATGGTGTCTTGATTGTTATCAGGCCTGCTGAGACCAAAGCATAAGCAACAGAGGAGTTAGAGACCTAAAGAGATAAGAAGATGGCTGGCAATAAGCATCCCACACTCTGAAACAAAACGTGTATGCGGGTAACATCTGAGTGCACTTGTGCCTTGCCAGGGTCATGTTCAGCCTAATTTTCAGTCCGCAGGTGCATGTGACCTGGATTTGGAAAACAAGTACCTTTACGAAGGGAAACTTTGCCCCTACATAGGCACTGAACTAAAATCCCAGTTCACACAATATACATTACTGAAAAGTGTCCAGTTGCCATACACTGATGAATACCATCATAACTGGCATTGCAATAATCATGTTGTATTGCTGAATTGAAAAGATGTCCCGCTGTTTAGAGAAAAGTGTTTAATGTTGTCCACTCTATGCCTTTTCTCCCCGGAAATATTTGAATATACCAAAGCTGTGTTTTGGGATGACTCTACAAATCCAGTGATTAAAGATTTCGGTTATGCTCTGCTGATCCTGGTGAAGTCCTTGGGTGATAAGATCAGGAAGAATTTGAAATTCTAATTAAAAAGCATAATTGTGACACAGTTGACATAAGAGAGACTTGGTGGGATAATTTGCATTACTGGGATATTGGTATAGATTTCTCGGGAAGGACAGGCAGGGAAAAAGGGAGGTGTTGCTTATGAATTAAAAGTGCACATGCTTGGGGTACATCTACACTGTGGGCTAAAGTCCAATTAAGATACGCAATTTTAGCTATGTTAATTGCGTAACTGGAGTCGAAGTACCTTAACTCAGCTTTTGGCTGAGTTAAAAGGGGTATAAAACAAGGATGAGATCTTGCTAGAGGTCTCCTACAGACCACCTAACCAGGAAGAAGAGGTGGCTAAGGCGTTTTTTTTTTTAAACTAACAAAATCAAACAAAGCATAAGGCTTGGTGGGGATGGGGAACTTCAACTACCCAGAAATTTGTTCAGAAAATAATACAGCAAGGCAGAGATTATCCAACAAGTCACTGGAATATACTGGAGATATATTTTTCTCAGAAAGTGGAATAAATTACTGAGGGAGAGGCTGTTCCAGATTTGATTTTGACAAAGAGGGAGGAACTAATTGAGAATTTGAAAGTGGAAGCATTTTGGGTGAAAGTGATCATGAAATGGTAGAGTTCATGACTCTAACGAATGGTGGGAAGGAAAACTGCACAATAAAGAAAATGGATTTTAAGGCGGCAGAATTTAGCATTCAGGGAGTTGGTAGGTAAGATCTCATGAGAAGCAAATTTAAGGGGAGTTGGCAGTTTTTCAAAGAGATATTATTAAATGCACAAATGCAAACCATACCACTGAACAGGAAAGTCTGGGAATATGTCAAGAGTCCATCTTGGCTTAACCAAGAGATCTTCAATAATTTGAAATTCAAAAGAGTCATACAAAAAGTGGAAATGAGGTCAAATTAAAGAGGATAAATATAAAGAGAAAATACAAGGCTGGTGGGACAAAATATAAAAACCAAGACATACAATGAGATTAAACTAGCTAGAGACATAAAGAGTAACAAAAAAAAAAAAACCCAACATTCTAAATACATTAGAAGCAAGAGAAAGTCCAAGGAAAGGGTAAGCATGTTACTCAAGGTTTCAGAAACAATAACAGAAAAAGGAGAAGTGTTAAATGACCTTTTTCTTTTAGTTTTCACCAAAAAGATTAATAACAATTGGATGTCTAACATAGGACTAAATACCAGATAGGATCAGAGTCCAGAACAGGGAAAGAACAAGTTAAACATTACACAGACAAGTGAGGTGTCTTCAAGTCAGCAGGCTCTGATGAAATACATCCTATATACTCAAGGAGCTGACTGAGGGAGACATTTGAGCCTTTAGCAACTATCTTCAAAAAAGTGACTGAAAATGGATTTTACTCTGGAGAAGGCTGAAAGGGGCATACACACCAATTCCTCTTTCTGGGGGTGCTCAACATTTCCTCCTCCTCTGCTCCAGGTCCTGCTTCCACTCCACCTCTTCCCCCAAACCTCTTTCCGCTCCTGCTCAACCCCTGCCCCACCTCTTTCTTCCACACCTCCTTCTGGAAGGATGGGAGATGCACTGGCCCTGCTTCTCCTCAGCCCCTTGCTCCACCCTTCCCCACCCACCTCTTCCCAGCACTCCCCAGGGAGTCATGCTGCTTGGGCTGGGGCCCCCTGGCCTGTGCCTTCCCCACCGCTGCTGCTGGTGATTGAGGTGAGAACGGATGAGGAGCCACACATGCCATGGCTTCCTGCTGCTGGCGCCAGCCCTACTGCTGGCTGCTCACCAGCCCCCCTCCTTTGGAGTGCAGGTGTCCCTGCATTGCCTGGGCATGAATCAGGTATTCCAGAAGCACTGGGCAGGAGGGAGAGGAGACGGCAAGCACAGGACAGCCGGTGCACAAAAGGCATGGGGGGAGGGTATAGCTTGGTGTCAGTGGGTGCTCTACACCCACTAATTTGTACCCAAGGATGCTCCAGCTATGGAGCACCTACAGATTTGACAGCGGTGGAGAGGGACATAAGAGTTTCCAAGTACATAAAAGTCCGTTACAAGGAGGAGGGAGAGAAATAGTCTTCTTAACATCTGAGAATAGGACAAGAAGCAGTGGGCCTAAATTGCAGCAAGGGCAGTTTAGTTTGGACAGTGGAAAAACTTCCTAACTGTCAGGGTGGCTAAGCACTGGTATAAATTGCCTAGGGAGGCTATGAGATCTCCATCATGGGCGATTTTTAAAAGCAGATTAGACAAACAGTGGACAGGGCTGGTATAGATAATACAGAGTCCTGCCATGGCTTTGGGGATCTGAGTTAAACCTACAATTCTCTGACCAAACCATAGTTATATTATGGATAGAAGTAATATCAGTTGTATGATCAAAGCCCTATGTGAGGTCATTTCCGGGGTTTGACTTCCAGTCACCAGAGTACCTGCCATCCTATATACATCCCTCTACAGGGAATTCTGTTTTGCAGATACTTCTGAGCTCTTCAGGCAAGAAACACTTCAAAAACCATTCACAGGGAACATAATTTATGCCAATGAAGTCTAGGAAAAAGATGGAGTGTGTGTTCATTTCACCTTTTTTTTTATGCCAAATCATGGCAAAATCAACTCTGTACTATCATTTTCTTGTTGAACAGCCAATGACACATTTATATCCATGGGAACACTAGAACATGCCCTGTAGGGAACAATCCTGTGTCTGCAGGAAGGTTGGCAGGATGACCTATTTCTTATTTCCAACTTTTGAGTCTATGATTTTTTCGATGAAAATAAAGCCTATTGGGAGTGACACAGAAAGCTTTCTGCAGCTCTAAATATGCTTCAGTGTGTTACATCTACTGTATTTCTTCTCATCAGTGAATCCAATCTGCTGTGAGAAAGTTTTACTGTCTGAGTCCTTCTGAGCTAATTGAGACATTGCCAAACAATTAAGATAACCAGATGTGTCTGTTATTTGTAATTACCTGAACATGATTTCCTTTCTGCAAGAACCGTTCCATTTTTGAGCTTTTTGAACACTTCCAGATAATGGCTAGGAAGATTGAATCCTCTGAAATGTAATCTGTTGTATGTGCCTACCGTGCCTCGTTCTGATGTGAAATCTCCTACTCCCATATTTAAATATTAAAGTTGAAAACTTATTTGCAAAGAAGAAATTTCTTAAATTTGCTGTATTTACAATTCATCATGTCCACTGACCTTTCAGACATCACAGGGAGCAATGTATGTCAAATTTGTTAAGTAGAAGATATCAAAATAATTTATCCGAAGAGTAAGGATTGCTGAAAGAACTACAATTAATTTCACTCACTGTTTTATTAGGTAACACCATTAGTTAAAACAAAAGGATTTTCTAGACCTCTGCATTTCCACCTGATGCTTTTGCAACAAACCATTTGGCTTTCACAATAACAGATATCCCAAGAAACAACGAAGGTAACAGTAAGGAAGGAGGAAAGAGCCTTCTTAAAACAAAATTCTTAACTCTGGACATTTTTCCATATTGGTCTAACTTCAAGGCCTTTGGCAACTTCCTGAAATAGATATATGTCTTGGCAGGGAAGTAATGGCTTCTTGGTGTCTGTCAGTAGTGGAAAAGATAAGCATTCTATTGTAAGATGAAAAAGTTATGGAGCTGTTTCCCTCTGTAGATGTAGATTTCCTAAGATAACTATTTCTTTACAGACCCTCTTCAAAGACCCTCTTCAAAGATAGTGAGATAAAGGACTTTTTAGGAAATGTTTGTAAGAGAAGTTAACTAAGGAGAAAGAATAAATGCTGCCCTTGTTATTTGCACCTTCATATCTTGTCACTTCCTGACTCTCTGTCTCCTCAATCTGTATGCTGCTTTCAGCATCACTTTCTCTTTCACAACTGTTCTCCTACCCCACCTCCCAAATGCTCTGTAACTGTCTCGTCTGCTCACTCTTTATTCTCCCATCTACCTTGTGTCTTTATACCACTCAGTATTCTGTCCTTAGACCACTCCTCTTCTTCCATTAAGGAGTCTAATTTGATAACATCCCTTTCATCCAAAGCTGCAGCTAGCACCTCTATATTAATGTGTTCTAAAATTACATCTCTACCACTGCCTTACAACTTTCTAGTCCACATTGCATCATCGTTTGTCTCTCATACATCTCCATCTATCACCTTAGACACTCTCCCCTTTCTGGTTGGCTGTCTTCTAGTCTGTCCAAAACCTCCCAGCTGCTTAACATAATTGTCTCTTCTTGCTGCTCTGATCATATTAATGCCTCCTCCTCAAATTTGTTCACTGACTTTTCATCGTTACTGTACCTGATACTGTATCAAGCTCCTCCCCTTTGCCTTCAAACCCTCGCATTATCTCCTCTAATTCTGTACATTATGTTTGTTTTGTTACATTGTTGTTTTTCACCTTCACTTATTTCAAGGTTTTGGCAAAAAGGTAAATCTTGTACTATACTTTATAAATACTAATGGTAGCTCTCAATTTAATTTCCTCTGGTTGCTCAATCAATAGAATGCTAACCTCAGAATATTTTCTTCAGTTCTTGAGGACTTTGCCCTGGACATTTTTGCAATGTTATCTCAGTGGGTCATAAAGACAGTAGCAGAGACTTCTGTAGCTTTTCCTCAACAAGCTTAAAGATCACAGTCTTGACTTGGCACTGGAAATTATTGGAGATAATGAGGGAAGAACAATATGACATGGTTTTAGCATTTTATTCTTGTTAAACAGATAGGCTGCTGCATGAATTGCAGGCATGAATACAAAGACTAAGGCAAGATTACACAACACGCAGGCCCCATTTAAATCAGTTCTGCTGATATTAATAAAATGCAATATTTACCTGATTTCCATCTATACGACAACACTTTTAATGATCAATGACAGTCCAGGAATTTAACTACTAAAATGCCTATCAACAGAAGACCGTTATATTGACTATTTTTTTGTTTTGGGTCCCACTCATGGGCCACGAGTTGAGCTCTGTGTAAATCCAAACCACACCACGGGCCTCAAACAAACAGGCTGCGGGCTGCATGTGGCCCACAGGCAGTGTGTTGAGTAGCCCTGAGTTAGAGAATATCTGCAAGGCAGGCAATCCACCTGCTCCCTAGACTGGAGCAGTACTATCAGATGCAGTTGCCACGAGTCTATGAGGAAGCAGAGTCCCTGAAGCTCCATGTTATGCTGGCAGGCGGGAATACAGGAATAGGAAGATGGGTATAGGACATTATTATCTGTGGCCAAGTAAACTGCAATAATGCCCTTTACAATCCTGCACAAAGAGTTGGCCACCAGACAGAAAATCTGCTTAGAAGCAGTTACAGAAAAGCATGTAAGGAAGAGGAGATGAGGTATATGCATAAAATACATCGAAGGCACATCTGATCAAAGTGCAAAATCTGACATTTTTCTAGTTGTGATGCTGCAAAGCATGGGATCAGCAATACTGGCAGGGCTGCAAAATGGTGGTTTTTCTATTAAGGGTAAATAAAATGAGGGTAAAATTTTAAGTTGAGGAATTTGTTGTTGCTAGAAGGCAAATTACTACATGCAGTCCTACAAAAGAACAAGGGTAAACAATACAATATGCTTTGAATTGTGAATGCATGTGCAGTAATGTCATGAATACATTAACTCTGTTCATTGTCAAGGCAAGTGACAGTGGCTGAGTGAAATCCAGAAAGGAACTAATGTCACTAGGAGCTCATGCAGCCACAGACACATCTCTGCTAACAAATGCGTCTATTCTGTTTACAGTTGACGTAGTGATCAAAAGGCCTTATTTTATTTTTATTTTTTCCCCCACAGAAAAGTACACTGAGCCACCTGTTCTGATTCAAGTCTCACCCTAGAACATGTGGATAATTAGACAAATCATCTGATCCATTACTAAGGAAATTACATTGTGTTTCTAATGTTCTGACGTCTATCTTCATCTCAGCCTATGTTTCCTGGTAGGAGCAATGAGTAAAACTTGTGCATGAAAGTTAACTTTATTTTTGAACTGGACAAAAATGAAGAGGAGCAAATAATAAAATTAATGTGAGATCAGAAGATAAAAGGTGTTGCACAGAAGTGCAAACTATATAGCAAATGTTAATGAAAGCCAGGGAAAGTGAAGCAGAGAGGACTTGAATGACATTTCTAAAGTCACACACAATTCTGGGGCAGAGGTGGGATTATAGAATGTAGAACTCCTGGCCCTCAATTCTGTGCTTTAGCTGCCAGAAACTCCCTTGAAAGGCTAATCAATTTACATCCCGCTTTGATTACGGTAGGTCTGCATGTGACTTACTGTATTCGGAATGTTCCCAAGACAGGGAGGTAAACATTCCATTGTGTTGGATTTGAGCAAATAAAACCCTGGAAAACATTGCAATTGTCTATGAAAAGCTACAGAAGCAGACCATTAGGTCCAAATTAAAGCACAGACAAGATTCTTTAAATGATTGATCCTTCCCCATATAAAAAAGTCAGGCTGCCATCTAAAATTGACAGAATAAGAGAAATTATGTGCACTTTGATTAAGAAATATGCGCTAAATGATGGCTTTGAGAGTCAGTGGAGTACTGTGGGTAATGGGAGCGAGGGAAGACTGTCCCACTCAAGAAGAGGCAGAAAGAAGCATCCTGCCTGAATAAGATATAATGCGGTTTCAGTACTAACTGCTTCTGTACAAACTGTGTTGAGTGTTTCTTCTTCATGCCAGCAATCCTGCAAGGGATAGAATATTGGTCCCAAACCAGTGCACAACCAGAAAAACGAATGCCTTTGTCAACACAATACACACTAGGGCTCAGGGAGTTGGAATATTATGGCTGCTGGAAAAATGAAGCCCTATGCTCCCCTCTGCCTCTCTCCAGCATACAGCTGACTATATAATTTGGTCTTAAAGGTTTTTCCCCCTTGTGACATGGGCACCTAGTAATGTTGTTACAGTTAAGTGTTTTTGAATATTCTCAGGATAAATATACCACATGCTCCCAGCTGTGATTCATTACTGGAACAGTGTGAGCCCAGGACAAATTTTTTAATGCTTTTTTTTGGAAGAAAAAAAATAAACGCCCATTTGTAGTAACATTTTCAGAAGTGTCCAAGCGATTTAGGACCCCAAGTTCAATTGTCTGGCCAAAATAAAATGAAAAGATCAGACGTCCTTGAATTTAACTCTGAGAACAGCCATTTCACTGCAAAATGGACTCAAGCATTGCTATTAATTCACAAGGTACACTGAGTATATCATGAAGTGTAGACAAATATCAAAATTAGTGTTATTAGCATGTTAATTTTAATAACCCTTTAACCTATTGATTAGCCAAACAGAAGGAAATAGCATCTTTTCATGCAGTTTGCTTTTAAAGTAATTGGATTCAAATGCACATCTGTAGCTATTAAACCAATGTTTTCAACCTTTCTTCTCCAACCCCCCCTCCCGCCCCCTCCCCAATTGTTTAACCTCCCATCTCCAGCGCTGGCATAGATGTAAGCCTTTATTTGTGAATATTCCGATAAGCACTTTGCCTCCAACTATATTGTTCAAGTACTGGCATCATTGTTACAGCTGTAATTGTTACTATCAAGACACAGTTCTTTGTAATTAGAAAGTCAAGATGGTATTCAGCAGTATGGCAGCACAGATTCTCATTTGTTAGGCTATTAGAAAAAAAATGTTTACAGAGAAAACAGTGTCATTGTTTAGTGCTCTTAATTGACCATCTGCCTGGTAAAGAAATGTCCAAAGAAGGATAAATAAGACTATAGTACACTTATTTATTTATTTTCTTTGTGCAAGGAGTAAATTACGAAAGGCAACCACAGAGACAAACGAGACAAGACATTGCTAAATCAGCCTGCAAGTGAAATCATGTCATGCATACATTAACTTTTATTTTGCACAGTGTCAAGGCCAGTGTTTGAATCCTCCTCAAAGTTTGTTGGGGAGAAAAAGAAGGCCAGATCTTGGTGGGCACTGTGGAGTTGGCAGCATTCATCTTTTAACAAAGTCAAGCATATGCTGCTTTGAGTGCGGCATCTTTGCATGCTCAATGACGTGTTTAATGTCACCTTTCCCACTGTAAATCATCCCTGAGCAAATCCACAAGGGAGAGTGGAACTAGGAGTTAAGCAGGAGAGGAATAAAATTCATGAACATGTGGTTCTATCTCAGGGAGTTTGGTACTTATTGACAGGAGAGATTCACACCTGATGGGGCCGAGAGCTAATTTGTAGCCGAGTTGTTTTGCTTCTGTCTTAAAGAAATGCTTTTTCATATTTAATGTGCATTTCTTCTGTGTGTGTGTGTGTGTGTGTGTGCACGCGTGCGCGTGCATACGTGCGTGAACACTGCTTTTCCAAAAGGAAATTCTTTTCTTGTTGCTTAGCAAAAATATATTTTTTTAAGTCTTGATCTGATCCAGAATTCTTTATTATGCCTATAAAAAATAAAGGAAGAGTGGTTGGTCTTCATGAGATTTACTTCAAAGGTATCACTACACAAGCACTTCTCTTAGGCACAGAGCATTTGATCTGTTCAGGCAACATTTGTTTACCTTTTTAAAACGAAAAAAAAAAGAAGAATCAAGCTAAACCAATATGGTAAATGACCAAGATGATCTTTTATACTATTTATCTTCCAACATTTCAGGTAGAAATAATCCAGTCCATTTACATGTTGATTTATTACAGTATGGAAAAAATATTAGGGAAAAGCAACAGCAAAACTAATAAAAAACAAATTAAAAAGAAATAATACAAGTATTACATTAAAACACTCTAAATATTTTATGCCTGGTGAATACTCAGAGACTTTAAACTCTCAGTATTTTATCAATATGTTTCAGTTCACAAAGTAGTATATATTTCCTGGTACTTCTTAGTCTATGTTTCAGTTTTCCTCTCTGTAAAATGTCTATGTCAAAAGAGACAGCATGACAGGACCCTATACTATATGAACAAAGTAAAATCTAGACACTTAGGCTCTAAATTAATGCTGGGAAAGCCGAAAACTTAATAAGGGCATAGGCCATTCAAGTTCTGTCTGCAGGAGTAGCTAACCCAGTTTCACTATCAGTTGTAGCAAAAATCTGTCACTGACAGTTTTGCTTTACCAAGTGCTTCTTCCTTTCCTACATAAGTTGATGCTCACAAATGTGGCCCCTGTGTGGAAGTGCACTTGTTATGATTTATGATTAATTAGTAATATATTTTACTGGAATCCAATTAAAGTGGCAGTTAAGTTGCAATGTTCAGCGCAGGTCTGTGTGTGAGTTTGTGAGAAGAGAAAGGGACATTCTTTTACATTTTAAAGCACTTACCAGATGTTTTCATTATTATTTACATTTTTAGAGAAGTTAACATAGGGTAAAATCATTGCTGCTGCTGCTGCTGCACTGGCTACTGGGTAGGGCATCAGTCACCCCTGCACATCTGTGCAGCTGTACGTATGCTGGGGTATCTAATAATAGAGTGCCTCCTGTAAGGCTGACAGCCATGTGCTTACAGATGAACAACCATTCTAGTAGTGACAGTCTGACAATGACCAGAGTTACTGCGACAGACAGTGTGTCCATGCTAGATAACATTTAAGAAAACTAAGAATCAGTGAACAAGCAGACAATTTTTTAGCAGTCAGTTCCACAATGAAAAATGTACTCATGGTTCAGAGTGGATTTTCTTTCTGTTAAATCCCTCCTCAGTACATCTCTTTACTTTATTCCTTAGATGTATCTCTCTCAGGGTACGTCTACACTACAAAGTTAATTCGAACTAACGGACGTTAGTTTGAATTAACTTTGACAGGTGCTACACTAGCGCTCCGCTAGTTCGAACTGAATTCGAACTAGCAGAGCGCTTAGTTCGAACTAGGAAAACCTCATTGTACGAGGACTAAGCCTAGTTCGAACTTACTAGTTCGAATTAAGGGGTGGGTAGCCCCTTAATTCAAACTAGTGGGAGGCTAGCCCTCCCCAGCTTTCCCTGGTGGCCACTCTGGCCAACACCAGGGAAACTCTATTGCCCCCCTCCCAGCCCCGGACCCCTTAAAGGGGCACGGGCTGGCTACAGTGCCCGTGCCAGGTGCAAGCCTGCCAGCACCCAGCTAGCAGACCCTGCACCTGGCACAGCTCGAGCCAGCCACCCGATGCGCCCTAGCCCTCCTCGTCTTCCCGGGACCAGGCTGGCGGCTCCAGGGAGCTTGCCCGGGACCGCAAGAGGCGGGCACCCGCCTGGGCTAGTGCGGACATCGTGGACCTCGTCGACAACCTCCGCACTAGGCACAGGAAAGTGGCCGTCTTGGGCAGGAGAGCTGCCAGCCTGGCCACCCAGGAGCAGGTGTGCATGAAAATCAAGGTTGTCCACTGAGACCCCCGACCCTGAGCCCTGAGCTTACAATGGCCGTCCTGGGTCAGACCAAAGGTCCATCTAGCCCAGTAGCCTGTCTGCGGACAGCAGCCAACCCTAGGGACCCTGGAGGGGATGGACCAAAGACAGTGACCAAGCCATTTGTCTCGTGCCATCCCTCTCCAGCCTTCCAAAAACTTTGGGCAGGGACACCATTTCTACCCCCTGGCTAATACCACTCCATGGACCCAACCTCCATCACTTTATCTCACTTCTCTTTAAACTCTGTTCTAGTTGTAACCTTCACAGCCTCCTGCAGCAAGGAGTTCCACAGGTTGACTCTTTGCTTTGTGAAGAACAATTTTCTGTTACTAGTTTGAAGCCTGCTACCCATTCCTTTCCTTTGGTGTCCTCTAGTCCTTCTATTATGGGAACTAATGAAGAACTTTTCTTGATGCACCCTCTCCACCCCACTCATGCTTTTATAGACCTCTATCCTATCCCCCCTCAGTCTCCTCTTTTCTAAACTGAAAAGACCCAGTCTCTTTAGCCTCTCTTCATATGGGACCTCTTCCAAACCTCTGATCATTGTAGTTGCTCTCCCCTCTCCCTCCCTCTCTCTTCCCCTCTCCCACCTCCTTTTCCCAGTCTCCCCGAGTTTTGTTCAATAAAGAGAGATTCTATTTTTGACCACATGTTTTCTTTATTTTGTACATCAGGAAGGGAGGCTAGGGAAGGGTAAGTGGAAGGAGGTGATGGAGGAATGGGGTACGAGCCCCCGATGGGGAGGACTGGGCTGTCTCTGCGGGCTTCTGGGGGTGGAAGCTCTCCTGCAGCCCCCCAATTGCCCCCTCTCCCCAGATGGCAGCCTGCGGCAAGTGCAGCCGGTCTGATGGCCGAGTGCTGAGATGTGCCCAGTGTGGGCACTCAGTGCACTCCAAGCCAGGACTGCTTTGCAAGCGGGGCACCCCTGAGAACTGTCTGTCCGGGGTGGGGGTTGGGTCCCTTTAAGCACAGCCCTCGGCTAGCCTGAGACAGCAGCTTCACGCTCTAAGTCCTCATCTGATGCCCTGCCGGCACTGCTTCCGGCCATCCTTAACCCCGGTTCAGGGTCCACTTAATGTGGACATGCTAGTTCGAATTAGTAAAACGCTAATTCAAACTAGTTTTTAGTTCTAGATGCATTAGTTCGAATTAGCTTAGTTCGAATTAGCGCTGTAATGTAGACATACCCTCATTCTCAGTCCCACCTCTGCCTCAAAAACTTTTTCTTTCTTTTCCTTCTTCAGCTCTATGGACCAGCCACTGTTGGGTTTCTCTTCATTTTCTTTCCTTCCTGTCTTCATCTCTCAAACATAGACTATTTCTGAAACTATGTCAAAACATACAACAATCTGTTTTCTTCTCCACCATCTTTGAGAAAAAGTCCCCTCTTTCTCTCACTCATTTTTCATGACCATGCCCAAACTTAATATATTGTTTCTATAAGTAAACATCTTCTTTTTCTAATTTCTCTGTATCTTTTATTAGTTCCAATACCTCTCTTTTTTAAATTCAATTTCTTCCCCTTTTAGTACACTCAGTTCCATTTGCAAATGCAGTAACTTACATCAGCATAGGTGGAAGGCTGGCAGTATATACTTTTCTCTGATACTCCTTTCCTGTGTTATAGACAGTAGGTTTTATGACCCTAAAGATCTTTTTTACATCTTTCAACTCTGAAACAAGAGGTGAAAGCAGACATGGAAATATCTGACTGCAGAGATAGAAAAACCTGATAAGATAATTTTCTGTTTGAGCTATGCCATATTACGTGGGGATGGCCAGTGATAAGGAAAAGCCTCTATCTTTAGTGGATGTATCAGAGAAAAGTAAGCCTGCGTGTTAAGTGTTCACATCCTCACATGCATTTCACCTCACAAAGTGCATTTAGGTTTCTTAGCATTATAATATAATTTTTTTCAACATGATCTTTCTAAACAGCACCTGCATATTTTTTCTGTGCACTAACTATAGGATCATGTCTCATTCTTCCCATACAATTAACCAGTTGTTTCCATAAGACATATAACTGTATGTGCAGATTTATCTTAGGCAAGCAAAGTACACGTGTTGCATGTTGGTTTGGCATGCACAGATTATGAAGTGCCACTTAAAGTGCCTCCGTAAAAAAGGTTAATAAAATCTGATTAAAACAGTGTTGTTAAGCTCGTGCATGTGTAGTTACTTGTTCAATTTGTTTAGTCCAGTGGTCACCCTTATTAGGAGCCTTGGGGTTTTCTTTTCATTTGACAGGATGATTATAATGAGAGCTCCTTAGTTCTTATCCATTAGGATATCTGCCTACTTGCTCTCACTCTCTGCTGTATAGCCCCTGTGATTAATGTGAAACAATCAGAAACCTTTCAGATGAGCAGAACATTGGGATTCTGTTATAAACCCAAAAAGCATGCTAACCACGGAGCCTCTGTGATACCAATTAAAGACAGCATCATCCCAATTTGGCATTGCTCATGCCACAACCTCATCTTGGGAAAAACCTTTTCAGAGTCAACGATTATCCTTTTCACTTCTCTATGACCACTGCACATTATGAATGGAGGGTTAGACTGTGAGCTATGTGAATGTGTCTATACCAGGCAGTAAGAAAGAGTAAGACCCCCTCCTCCTTACACATATACTCCCTTACTCCCTACTACTCCACATTAATGCGCCCTAGGTAGTACAGTAAAACTCCAATAGTTGGGCATCCAATAGTCCGGCACTCCTGATAGTCCGGCATCAAAATGGCAAGAGCCTAGTGAGTGAGCTTCAGCAAAAAATGAGTCACAAGGTAACAGCAGCAGCAGCTGAACTGAGCAAAAAGGGTAAAAAAGGCTTAAAAAAACTAAAACATTACAGTATACTGTATACAGTGTGTACAATAAAAAGGGTTAAGAACACTTTATATACAGTATATAATGTATACAGTATATATATATAACCAGTTTATAGTACCTCCTGATAGTCCGGCATATTTGATAATCCGGTACCACCTAGTCCCATAGGTCCCGGATTATCGGAAGTCTACTGTATGTACTTGATATACCCTCCCCTCCCCCCCCCCCCCCCGACAAGTGGAGAGAAATGAGTGGCTTGGGTCAAGAACAGCAGAGCTGATTGGCAGAAGGGCATCACAATTCCTTCACAAGCCTCTTCCTGTTATAGGACAGCTATATGTTGTCCTTTCCACCAGGCTGAGCATAAATGCTCAATCTAGACTGCAGTCAGCAAAACATATGTGAGAAGCAGAGAGCCAGTGGTTCACAAAGAAGCTAAGCTGTACTTCTCACCCTCATCCCAGGTACTCTTTCACTACCTTTTGATCACTTCAGAGACAGATGCTGGAACATAGAAGATCTAACAGCAGGAGATAAGTTTTAGTGCATAGGGTAGTGGAGAGGGGCAGCTGCTCTCAACCTCCCGAAACACTACAGCTATTCCTTCTCCATCTATTCCCCATTCAGATACTGTGAGAATCCAGGATAATAAACCAAGCTGGTCAAGCAGTAGTCACAAAATCCAGAACTTGAAGAATTTTGGTGTGTGGTGAGTATTACTTAGACTCTAAACAGAATTCAAAATAGTTGTGAATGTTACAAGTGAGCAGAGGGATTATTTGCAATGTATCCAGTGCTGGTTTCATTGGTGCAAACCCCTCATGTGAGCAGGTTTAGGATGTAGAATGCCCTTTTGTATCAATTTGTTTCTTTTCACTTTATGCTCCATCACATTTGCACATTGTTAATACAAAGTAAGTACATTGTAGCAGGTCGAAGTGGCCGCCCACTGACCCTGAGGGGAAGGCTCCCCTCCCTGAGCCTTGGTGGGCAACATCGGACCCTGACGATCCACCTGACAGGAAGCCAGGAGGTGGGGTCAGAGATATAAAAGGACTGCCAGAGAGGCCAGTGCGAGAAGGAGCCAGAAGCCTCCCCATTCACTCAGAGGAAGAAGAGAGACGGAGCACTCAGCTGGACTAAGTAGAGGAGGAGGACTGGCCTGGACTTCCAGGGCCACTACTGGATGGCGACCTAGAGGGACTGCTTGCCTGGCTGGAAGTTGCAGAACTACCAAGCCCAAATGACCTGCACCGGACTCAGGTACCACTTAAGGGGGAAAAGAGAAGAAGCCCAGCAGTGACTGACCACCATTTGGCTGTACCAAAACCTGGGCAGCGCATTTCGGAGTGGACCCCCACTGACCCAACAGCAGATGGTTCTGCTGCTACTAGAACCCTGAGCATTGGAATGGGCGGACCCATGTTCCCCCTGCTACTCCACTCTTGGGTGGTAGTCTCCCCCCTCAGCTGTTACCCCGGACCCTCGCAAGGGGACCCAACAAGGTGCTCATCCCTGCCCTGAACCAAAGACGGGCTTTTGAACTGTTTGCTCGCTGCCGCGTTCTGAACCAAGGCTTGGGGCCCTTAACTATTTGTTGCTGCCTGTCCTGAGCAAGGGCCTGGGCTCTGGACCAAAACAACCGTTAATTCTTCCAAAAGTTTAAATAGTGTGTAGTGGGTCAGAGTGGCTGCCCACCGACCCCGAACCATATTGTCTCACATGCATCCATACAGATGGGATTGTGTTGCTTTAAATAAATCAGTAGCTAAACTGATTTAGTTAAATTGGTGTTCAACTGAGTGTAGACCAAACCTTGGTGTGTGAACATGTGAACTGGTTAAGCCACTGTACCACTAGGCACACATATTTGACAATAGGAATGAAATTCTGATCCCATTGAAGTAAATTATAGTTTTGCCATGGCCTTGAAGAGGGTCACCCCTCACTTCTGTCCTATTACAAATGGTGGTCACAACTGGAATTTAACTTCCTTGTTTTCTCAGCCTAATTACCCACATGATATCATGCAGTTTCCCCCACCACTATTTAAGGTGACTCTAACATCTCTTTTAGTGTTTTTATTATAACTAGATATGTACAATGCTCTCAATATAGTATCACCGCTACATGGTAGTCTATGAAAGGATCTACCTACAGTCATATATTTTGTTGACTGTTATATGAATTAAGCTTACTCGTATATAAATTAAAGAGTAAACCTAATTTGATCCTAATGATGCCTTAAAAAACATCCAAACAAATGGACTAACAAAACATAGAGGTCGGGCATAAAAGGAAAAAGAAGTCAGAAAATAATTGTTTCTAAGGAAGTTAATGAAAGTTTGTGCCTGATTCATAGCTCAATACAGCTCATAATATATTATTTTTACCTAGTGTTATTAACAAGTCTCCCATATAGACAATAGCTCCTGTGCTAATTGTGTCTGCCCATTTATTGTAGATGGCAGCATAATAAAATCAAATTATTTTAATAAACTTTGTATCACAATATCCTCTTTACTATGTGGCAGTGAGCATTACTACTACTGAAGAACATATTTAACACACTCACTATTTTAATACTTTAATAAATATTTGCATTCTTGCAATAAGGTATAATGACCCTAATGCATTGACTCTAAAAATTTATGTAGCTGGTAGCAAGTGGCCATTTTCTAATTTTCTATCTCTCTAATATGTATTTATTATTTATTATTTTGTGCCACCAAAAAATCCAAATGGGGCTTGAAACTAACAAATTCACATTTACTGGACAGTCAGATGGAAAAAAAAAGAATTTGCCTGACACCGTAGCCAGGTTGATCCCTTCCCATCATCTCAAGCTAAAAAGCCTTTGGATCAGATGCTGACATTCCAAATCGCTAACAAAGATCATTTCTCATTTTGTAATTTTTTCTGATGCGTGACTTGCATCACATCATGTTAGACATTATCTGAGAGGAAATACCATAACATGATGTGTTATGACATAAAAAATTGAGATGCAAGTTAATATCATGTATTAAATTTTGATTTTTAGAAATTACTCCATTTTCATCTGTGATGAGCTTTACATGGTTATTCTGCACTATTGTTCTCTATTCAGCAGTCATCACTGCTGATATCTGAGACTCTAGCAGCCAACTATTAAGTCACTATTGGCAGCTGATATTCTCAAATCTTTCAGGAGGCACATGTCTTTCTCTATGTTTAAGCAATGGCATTCATTTGACAAGGCAACGAAACAGAGAGCCTCTAAGTATGCAGCATAAGCAGTCAGACATTTGCAACAAGAATTGGTAAAACTATTAAGATGACATATGCTCATTCTCTAAATGGAATGAGACTGATTCAGTAAAACTCTACAAAGTGCCTACAACAAAGTGGGGACACCCCATATTGCAAAGCAATATGCTTCTTGAAGATCCTGTTCAGAGATAAGTAATGTTCAGAGTCAACTATTTGTTATGAGAGAGATATTTATGATGGTGGAGGTAGGTGAATATTGAATAAATATCTGCAGGTCTTGGGAAATGAAACAGGATGGTGCACTAGATGGAGAGAAATAGCTAAAATATTTAGAGAAATATCACCTCCATAGCAAAGGTTACAGCAAATTCAAATGTTCTTCAGCTCTGTTCTTCTTCAAACTTGTGAAGCAATGAATAGTTCAAATTAATGAAGTATTGAAATAGAAATGGAAAGATTAGAGTGTGTCTGAGTGAGAAGCAGGGCCCTGCTCTTAAGATGAATGAGGGGGAGAAAGCTCTTTGATGTAAGAACTGTATAAAATAAGAATGGCTAGGGGGCCTATTCAAATGGTAGTGTCACCATGAAAGCTGGAGTAGATTATTGTTATTATTTATCATTACAGAGAGGATAACACATGGGCGTGTAGCCATTACTAGCTTGTAATTCTATGGAGAGATCCTGATAAACATAGCAAATTGAGAGAGCGATGCTTGAGCCATTTAGACGTATTAGCAGGCCCTCAGTCAGAATTACAATCTTAAAAATGATCAGAGAGGCCTATCCACTTTTATTTATCATCATAGCAGACTAACAAATGGAAATATGAAATGAGCAGTCAGTGTAAAAACCCACAACACACAACAAGTGACCTCTGGGTTAGATTTTCAGAAGTGCTGAGCACTCAGAGTTCCCAGTAAGTTCAGGGAAAAGGAGGGAGCTGTGCACTTGCAATACCAGCCCACTGGTGTTGTGATTGTACGTACATATGGGTGAAATGATTAGAAATAGCAGGACTGATTACAAACTAGCAGTAGATCTATCTATCTAATCTGTCTATCTATCCTTGAAGATTTAGATTTACCCAGCATTGCTTGGTCCCTTAACTCAATTAATTTTTGTTTATTGGAAAATAAAAATAAAATATGCATGCTTCATTTAAATCACTGCCCTGGGGTGGGGCTGGGGATGAGGGATTCAAAATGCAGGCTACCCTGGGGAGAGAGGACAACCCCAGCTCTATCTCACTGCAGCAGCTTGGGAAGAGGTGCACATCCCCCAGCTGGGGCAGGTCCAAGTTCATCTGCCACATGTGCTCCCCAGCCAGAGTGAGGAATGCAGCAAACTGAGCACTTTCTTCTTACTCGCTGATGAAGGGGAATAGTCAGTAATGTTCCTGTACAAACTGGGAGGTCCCCCAACCCTCTATAAAGGATACCTGTGGGATGGCAGACTTGGGGCAGGGGCAGTCCTGGGGGGGGTGGAACACCCCCAGTCGAGATAGAATCACGTGGCAGGTGAAATTGGCTATGTCTCTATGGTTTTATGAGAAACAATCCCATTCCAGGCACATCCTATTTTCCTCACACAATCAAACCCTTATGTTGCTTTAAGTTATAAGAGGAAGCTGTACTCCGAATTTGGTGGCCCTCGCTCTTACTGTTTAGGACAGGGGTGGGCAATAATTTTTGGTGGGGGAGCACTCCAAGATTTTGGAAAGTGGTCAAGGGCCATACTTTTCTGTGGAGAAGATGCAGGGTGGAGGTTGGGTGCAGAAAGGGGCACACGGTAAGGAACTGTGGTGCAGGAGATGGTGTGAGGTAAGGAGTAGGGTGCAGGAGAGAATTCTGGCATGGGGGAGGGGCTCTAGAAGGAAATGCAAAGTCTGGGAGGCAATTGTGACCTGGAAAAAGGGGAAAATGGGGTGCAGAGGGTTTGGATGGTGACCTATGGCAGGAGATTGGGGTGCAGGGTCTCGGAGGGTGTTTCGGTGCAGGGTAGGATTCTGGCTTGGGAGAGGAGTGTAGGAGAGGATACAGGATCTGGGAGGGAGTTGTGACCTAGGACAGGGGTGTGCAGAGGGTTTAGATGATGAACTGGGGGAGGGAGTTCGGGTGTGGGAAGGGTAGGGGTGCCAGAGGCAAGCTCTGACTGGGAGGCGCTTACCTAAGCCAACAGCCCTGCAGCACCCCTAAAGCAAAGTGGAGTCCCTGCCAACTGCAGCCCCAGATCACTTTAAACTGCAGGCTTGTTCCCTCTAGTGGGTCTTAACTCTGAGAAGGGGAAGAGGCTTGTGCTGCCCCCATCCCTTAGGCTAATCTTTCAGCTCCTATTGACTGGTTGTTTCCAGCCAATAGGAGCTGAGAGATTGGCTGGGGTCAATTCCTATTGGCTAGTTGTTTCCAGCCTTCAGGAGCTGAGGATTAGGCTGTGTGGCCAGGAGATCATAGGAAGCCTCCCGCTCCTGCTCCCTGCAGAGCAGAGAGCCGCAGGGACTGTGTTTTAAACTGCAGCAGCTGCCAGCTTGAGGGTCCTGGCAGGGTAGTCCGTGGACTGGATCTGGTGGCTTTGTGGGCCGGATTTGGCCTCTGGGCTGTATCTTGCCAGCCCCGGTTTAGGAGGAGTTCTTAAATAGACAGACGAACACACAGACAGACAAACTCTCGCAGACACGCCTGCAGCAGGCATTGAGAATGTCTTCCCATCAAGCTCATGTAAATGGGCCAGGATTTGGGTGATTCCTGACGTGGAGTTGTGCTTCTCTTCTTTTATCCCTAATATTTTCTTCTGATTGCATTAATCCTTGGGATGATAAGAAAGAATCCCTTAGTAAGAATAAGAACCTATCTGTCTTTACATTTCTCTGGTGTAGCAAATCTGGGTTTACTGATGATTTGAAGGCAGACACCAGTAACAAGAATTCATAGCTATTAAGAAATAAGTGAATAAAAGTGTGATTTTGCTGAGCCCCTTCCATACAAGGGGTTTTCCAAGCACTTTATAAAGCAATGCATTTGATACCATTAATGCAGGCACATGCAGAAACTGCTATTTTTCTCCAAAATAACTCAACATTAGAACCTATATTAGGAAGAGGCGTGTAGAACTGACCACAAGTTTTAGCCTGTCATGTTTTTGAAAAGTATCATGGGACCATCAGGGCCAGATATTTAAAAAGGGCTTAATAATTCTTATTTATTTATTTATTGTCTACGCTTTGAAACTTCTGTTTCCCTAGTGAGCACAGGTATTAGTGACAGAGATGGGCCGAAGAGCCAGCAGCTGTCCAGCCTGGAATTCAATGGACCTGCACTAACCCAATAAAGACTGGCAGGATCAATTAGGTCTCACGATAGCATAAAAGGTGACTATTGTGACAAAGTGAAATTGTTCATAAAGATTTGAGCTAAAATCCACAATTAGTACTATTGTGTTCAACAAAGATTGTACTTGCTTAATCCATAAAATCCTTATTAGATCACTAGTTTACTTTTGGCTGTGATTTATAGAGTAATACAGGCTACTACGGAAGGTCTAGTTAGGGGAAAATGCAGTAGAGTAGCATGTAATAGCTGTTAGTCAATGTTAAAGTTAATCCTTTGCCATCTTTCTTTATCTTGTTAACTCACTGTGTTCATGTTTTCTCAAAAGCTGCAAAATGTCTCTTTGTTATGCAAGCCATCATTGCTTCCCAGCCTGGCTTGCCTAAAAGGGTTTGTTCTACTGCCCCAACATAAGGAATTACCAAGCTCTTACTTAAAAAGCAGTGTGGCCCAGTGAATAGACTACATGGACTTGAGAGTTATGAGCTCTGCTTTCTAACACCAGCTCTGCCACAATGTGACTTTGGAATGTCACTTTACTGTTTCTGCCTGTTTTCCACTTTCCCTTATCCATTTAGGCCCCAGTTCAGGAATGCATCTCTATGCAGGAACACTGAGGCTACGTCTACACTGGCCCCTTTTTCGGAAGGGACATGCTAATTTTGAAAGTGGGAATAGGGAAATCCGCGGGGGATTTAAATATCCCTTGCGGATTTAAATAAACATGTCCGCCGCTTTTTTTCCGGCTTGGGGAAAAGCCGGGAAAAAAGCTTCTAGACTGGCCCGATCCTCCGGAATAAAGCCCTTTTCCGGAGGATCTCTTATTCCTACTTCAAAGTAGGAATAAGAGATCCTCCAGAATAGGGCTTTATTCCGGAGGATCGGGCCAGTCTAGAGGCTTCAAAGTAGGAATAAGAGATCCTCCGGAACAGGGCTTTATTCCGGAGGATCGGGCCAGTCTAGACGCTTTTTTCCCAGCTTTTCCCCAAGCCGGAAAAAAAGCGGCGGACATATTTATTTAAATCCGCGGGGGATATTTAAATCCCCCGCGGATTTCCCTATTCCCACTTTCAAAATTGGCATGCCCCTTCCAAAAAAGGGGCCAGTGTAGACGTAGCCTGACAGTAAGAACTTAACAGTAAGAAAAACTGAGACAATAAGATACTTGAACAGAGATTGTTTCTTTCTCTGGGCTAGTACAGTATAGCAATGGCATTCACAACTTAGTTGAGGACAGTAGTCACTAATAGCATACAAATAATACTAATTAATACTAATTAATAATGATAACACAGTAGGCTCAGGGTAGAGCTGGTTGAAAATTTTGTATTGAATTTGTTTTTAGTTGAAAATTGAGTTACTAATTATATGAATCTTTTGGCAACAAATGCCAGCTTTTCACAGAGAAATTTGTTTTTTCATCAAAATACTTCCACCAAACCTAAAGATTGTCAGACAAAATCTTTTGGTTTTTTCGCAAAAATCTTTCTGTTTTCAGATAAAAATCTTTCAGTTCTTGAGCTTCTAGGAAAAGCTCCAAAACTTAAGTAGAAATAAAAAAAATTCTGACCAGATGTAGCTGAGAGCTCATCTTGTGTGTGAATTTCCTTTTTCTCATGTATTATACAGTGGATTATAGCCAGCTACTGAATACGTACGTCCAGTAGCTGACTACATGTAAGGAAATCATTGTCCCAAATGAAATCAGCTGCAAAACTCCAGCAAAACTTCAATGGGGATAGGATTTCAACCGTAGATACTAGAGACCTCTACTGAATGGTTGACTACATTTGACCATTTTCTAATATTAATTTTACTTTATTTTTTCTTTCTAAATTTATAGCCACAGAGGTCTGTTTATGATGTTTTGTGGACCTGTAGTCATGAAATAATTATTATTTGTGATTATTGCTGCTCACAGTGGGAAATGGTTGGACCTTTTTAACTGGAGGATATCTCATTAAGTTTTTCTGTTACTCATTTTAATGGATGTTGACAAGCACCAGGTATTCAAAGAGACAGAGAAAAGAGAGTAGATTACAGATGTAATCTCTCCTCCCTCCCCCACCTGCCTTTCCCCAAATTGCCCTGCCTTCACATAAAACAAAGAATTGGTGAGAACATAGAAGTGGTTGAAGGGATTGTCTCACTAGTCTGGTACTATTGTTGGACAAACTATGCCAGTAGTTTTAGTCCCTTTGATAATGTTTTCCTGAAATGAGTAGCTCTCATACAAATGTTTCTCATCATGTTCATTAGCTTTTTTCTCTGTATGATGAAGATTTGTAGAGCCCTGCGTGTATACAAAATTTGTATCCACATCCACGTCTGTATCTGCAAAAATGAGCTGTGGATATTCACAAATTTGCAGGTTCTAGCAACAAAATGAGACATGAATATCTGCATCCACATCCACAGATGCAGATACCCGCAGATATAAGCAGATATCTGTGGATTTGCAGGACTGTAGAGATATGCACATCCCAGTATGGATGACATTTCAACGCTGCCAGAATCGAAGATAATTCACCATGAGGTTTGATGCACTTTACAGTGTTAAATAAAGACTTCACTGCTAAATCCTTTGGCACAGGATCACTTACTATCTGAACTTAGTGAGTACACGAGTTTTGATCTCGTGAAATTCCTGCCCCCAACAAGGTTTATTGTAATGTATTATCGTTATACACAAGAAAAAGAGAACAAAGACCAAAAGAAACTCTTTGCACAAACAATGTGTTGTGATCCTGAACCTGGACATTCATGCAGAGATATAAACTTCGAATGACACCACAACCTGGAACTTGGAAACTTTTGAACCCAAATCCTCAAACCTGCAGGTGAGAATTTGCATTTCCACCCAGCAGTGGAACTGGATGATTGATCATTTCATCCACCTCAGTGAGTTAGGGTCTGTTATTAGAAACATAAAAAGTGACTTCTTATCACAGAAGATGGTCATTAAAATAAAACAGAGCCAATTTTTTCCATAGAAGGTCCTAGATTTTATATATTACATGGGTTATTTAATGTGGTATCTTGTAGAAATAGACAATAGCAAATAAAGTTTTTATAAAAAATACCACTTGCTGAATTTAACAGTTTTATTAAGATAATCAACACAAGTTGGTAATAATATATAGTAACATAAAACTAACAATGATAAAATGATTTTATTGTTATCATTTGAGCCTCCAAACAACAAAACCTCCTTAAAGCAAATAACCTATTCTGGCTTTTTTCTATATAGCTAAACGGTCATATTTATCTGGCATAGCTCAAGTCCTTAAGGAGGGGGCTCAGTTCAAGGGGCTGGAGGTGTGAGAGGTTCAGAAGCCAAGGTTGGAGGATGAAGAGGGGCTCTTGGAAGGGGGCTGTATATGGTGTGTGTGTGTGTGTGTGTGTGTGTGTGTGTGTGTGTGTGTGTGTGTGTGTGTGTGTGTGTTTAGGGGAATGGGTGGGGAGGCCAAAGCCCTCCCCCCCCCAAGGTTCATACCAAGGCTGCTTGCTCTTCTGCTTCCTATGCTTGTCAGGGAATGAGAGAAAAGTGCACAGTTCATTTGCCCCTCTGCACTCCCCAGTCAGAATGAGGAATGCAGTAAACTGTGCACCTTCCCCTCACTCTCTGACATAGGGGAACAGACAGCAATGTCCCCATACAAATCTTGGCGGGGGCGAAGCTTTGGCTCCCCGCCAAAGAGTACCTGGGGTTGGAAGGCTTGGGGCTGAGGCAGTCCCAGAGAGGCTCCCAGACAGCCCCTTTCACCAGCCTGGTGATTCTCTCTCTTTTCTGTATAGTTTTATGAGAAGCAATCCCATCACAGGCACACCCCATTTTCCTGGCACAACCAAATCCTTACATTGCTTAAGCTATGATACGAAGAAATTAGGGTATGTCTACACTACAAAGTTAATTCGAACTAACGGATGTTAGTTCGAATTAACTTTGACAGGTGCTACACTAGCGCTCTGCTAGTTTGAACTTAATTCGAACTAGCGGAGCGCTTAGTTCGAACTAGGTAATCCTCATTCTACGAGGACTAAGCCTAGTTCGAACTTACTAGTTCGAATTAAGGGGTGTATAGCCCCTTAATTCGAACTAGTGGGAGGCTAGCCCTCCCCACGTTTCCCTGATGGCCACTCTGGCCAACACCAGGGAAACTCTACTGCCCCCCTCCTGGCCCCGGACCCCTTAAAGGGGCATGGGCTGGCTACGATGCCCGTGCCAGGTGCAAGCCTGCCAGCACCCAGCCAGCAGACCCTACACCTGGCATGGCTCGAGCCAGCCACCCGATGCCTCCCAGCCCTTCCCCTCTTCCCGGGACTAGGCTGGCAGCTCCCGGGAGCTTGCCTGGGACTGCAAGAGGCGGGCACCTGCCTGAGTCTAGTGCGGACATCATGGACCTCGTCCACGACCTCCGCACTAGGCACAGGAAAGTGGCCGTCTAGGGCAGGATAGCTGCCAGCCTGGCCACCCAGGAGCAGGTGTGCATGAAAATCAAGGTGGTCCACTGAGACCCCCGACCCTGAGCCCTGAGCTTACAAAGGCCATACTGGGTCAGACCAAAGGTCCATCTATCCCAGTAGCCCGTCTGCCGACAGTGGCCAACCCTAGGGACCCTGGAGGGGATGGACCGAAGACAGTGACCAAGCCATTTATCTCGTGCCATCCCTCTCCAGCCTTCCACAAACTTTGGGCAGGGACACCACTCCTACCCCCTGGCTAATACCACTCCATGGACCCAACCTCCATCACTTTATCTCACTTTTCTTTAAACTCTATTATGGGAACTAATGAAGAACTTTTCTTGATGCACCCTCTCCACCCCACTCATGCTTTTATAGACCTCTATCATATCCCCCCCTCTATCTCCTCTTTTCTAAGCTGAAAAGTGACAGTCTGTTTAGCCTCTCTTCGTATGGGACCTGTTCCAAACCCCTCATCATTGAAGTTGCCCTCCCCTCTCCCACCCTCTCTCTTCCCCTCTCCCACCTCCTTTTCCCAGTCTCCCCCAGTTTTGTTCAATAAAGAAAGATTCTATTTTTGAACACAATTGTCCTTTATTTTGTACATCAGGAAGGGGGGCTAGGGAAGGGTAAGTGGAAGGAGGTGAGGGAGGAATGGGGTACGAGCCCCCGATGGGGAGGAATGGGCTGGCTCTGCGGGCTTCTGGGGGTGGAAGCTCTCCTGCAGCCCCCCAATTGCCCCCTCTCCCCAGATGGTAGCCTGCGGCAAGTGCAGCCGGTCTGATGGCCAAGTGCTGTGATGTGCCCAGTGTGGGTACTCCGGGCAATCCAAGCCAGGACTGCTTTGCAAGCGGTGCACCCCTGAGAATTGTCTGTCCGGGGTGGGGGTCGGGTCCCTTTAAGCACAGCCCTCGGCTAGCCTGAGACAGCAGCTCCACGCTCTAAGTCCTCATCTGATGCCCTGCCGGCACTGCTTCTGGCCATCCTTAACCCCGGTTCAGGGTCCACTCTGTGTGGACATGCTAGTTCGAATTAGCAAATCGCTAATTCAAACTAGTTTTTTAGTCTGGATGCGTTAGTTCGAATTAGCTTAGTTCGAATTAACTAATTCAAACTAAGTTAGTTCGAATTAGCGCTGTAGTGTAGACATACCCTTACATACCTAACGTGGTGGTCCTAGCTCTTACCATTTAGGAGGAGTTCTTGAACAAGCAGACAGACTCTCTTAAATATATAGTAGATTACATTCCATTACCGTTTGAATCACTATAGTCTGGCACTGTCTGCTCCAGCAACCTCAGTGGTCTGGCATGGTTTTATTTAACCATTGTCCATTATCATGTGGGTGGCCAAGTTTCCTGCGGTCCCGTAAAGTTTGTTTATACTCACCAGTCCTGACTCTCAGTGTTCTGTGTTGTTATTTAGCTCTAATTTACCCCTAAATATCTTCTAAGAGCCCAGTAAACAGTGAAAGTGTTTATTATGTTGCTAGACAATATTGACCATGCATGGCTCAGCAAATTCTCTGGTTCAACACCTGTCAGGTCCAGTGGGAGGTTCAACCTGTGATGAATATTTCCATGAAGCATACAACTTACTGTAAGAAGTGAATTGCCAACCCATTGAGAAAGCAGATGAGATGATATAGAATGCTAGAAAATATCTTCAGCCAACTTTCATTTCCACTAGGGATTCTAAATTATGTTCCACCAGGCAAAGCTGCTCAAATGGCCACATCACAACAACTGATTCTATTTGTTATTTGAATAATCCCTGACATTCAGAACTGAGAGACAATGTGTCAGGTAATCTAGAGAAAGTGGATTTGCCTTCCTCAACATTAAAACAAAGGCTTTTTGATGTTGAACATATTACTCTGATCACACAAATATCTCGCATGAGGGCTTCCAGTTTGAAATAATTGATCATGACATTGCCTTCAGGTTAGGGCATATAACTCTTATCCCAATGACTTATCTTGAAGCAAGGCAGGCAAGAGCTAAGAATATTTATTTATTTATTATTATCTTCTTTTAAAACTATTGAAAATCATATACAGCAATAACAATTAGGCAGGAATAGAAGTTTATGGAAGATATCTTATATGGGTGAATAAATGAAGAGATGATAATGTATTGATAAGTCTTATAATAGGATTAATGACCATTTGTTATTAATATGTATAGTTGTTTAGCTTCTAGTTAACATTTCCTTGACTTAACAATTATATTCCAGAGCTAACGTTAACTTTTCCACAAAATGTGCAGGGATTAAGAATATTAATAATTATTGTAATTAATAATAATGGCAGTAACTATTGGTATTAATATGACAGACATGAGGAAAGCAGGGGTTTAACTGTATCAGTTCATTCAATTTTTTTAATTGCCTACAATATCCGAGTGGCAGATGTTTCACCACTGCTATTTCTGAGGTTCTACTTGTGACAAGACGTGTGTAAGAGGAAAGAATGACATATCCATAATAATCAGAGAAAAAGAGATGTATAATGTGAAGTGGTATTATATGTTATCCTACAAAAATAATACCAATGGATCTTCAACAATATCTGTGTGTGTGTGTGTGTGTGTGTGTGTGTGTGTGTGTGTGTCTGCATGCACATATGCATGCACATGTGTGTTTTCATTTGTGATTTTATTATAAATCTAGAATCTAGAATCTACATATATCTAGAATGTAAGGTTCAGGCCAAAGGAGATGGATTTCAGGGAGGGAGTGAGAAGGCAGAAAATGAAATCCACCTCACAGGGGTGCAGTTTACGACATGGCAGTCACCTCCCCACCAACACACATTAGAAGGTGTACATCTTTTGATTGGACAGCAAGACAGATAGACATTAAAATGTACCTGTTTGGTGGATGCATGTATCTGTTCTGTTGGACTTTGATAAGAAAGTTGGTTAATTAACGGTTGAGCTGCTGTCCTTCTGAGAGGAAATGGAGGGAAATAGTCTCATAGCTCCCATCCTTCCCTGCACTGCAGCTGCTCTGTGCTGCCCCAGTGCCTCAGTAGAGCCATAAAGGAAACTTAATCCAATCCTTCCACATGTCCCTTGTGTAAAGGAAATCCCCAGCTGGGAGATTTCTGCCACCCCCTTTCTTGGTATAGAAAGCATGGCCCGAGTGCTCCAACACTCTGCCAAGGTCTGGCTGCTAGCATACCCCTTGGAGGAGTGGGGGGCAGTGAGAAGGACATAAAAGGTGTCTTAAAAGCATCTTTGCAAACACATCCTTCTGAGTTTCACAGAGTGCAGCTCTGGCAGGCCCCAGGAGCTAGCCTCTGGTCTGTATCTTAACACGTAACGTTTTGATGTCAAGACTGATAACCAGGTGGGTGCACGTGCATGAGCAGATGTGCAAAATGGCACGTGGCCCAATGGAGGCAGGGTTGAGGCCTCACTGAAAATCAGGCCCAGAACATGTTCTGCATCAAAACCATCAGGCACCGAAATCCCTCTTCTCAGAGCGACTTCAGCACATAAAGAAATGGTTCTGCATGGAAGTTCCCCTCAGCACAGGGGCTTCAGCACATAACAACCTAAGAGGCTAATAAAACAAATAATGACTATCTCCAGGGGCAGTAGTTGTAAAAAAGAATGTCATCAGGTAAAAATAGTGCCTTTGATCGCTCCTCGGGCAATATACCAACAATCTCAGGAACTCTTTAGCCCCTTGAGCAATATTTTACTTTTACTGCCCTCTGAGATAGTCCCTATTTGTATAGTGTGATGTAGTGGATCCTCCTCCTTATGCTACCATTCTGTTTCAGTACTTCTTAAAAATACAGCCTCCAAGGAGTTAGGCTAAATACCACCACTTGCAAGACAATATACATACAAATTCAGAGTATTCTCACTTGGGAATTGCTGGTTATTTGATGTTACCTCCCAGAGTAAAGAAACTGGAACATTTGCTGCCCATTTGCTATATTTCTGCGATATCCTTTGGTAACAGGCACTAGAGCAGAAGGTAAAATTATCTAGAGGTTTAGTTATGAATGTCACAATGGAGCACAGACTGACCTGTCCTTGTTACTTTGGACACAAACTGCCAGGAGACTAGGCCAGAGAAACCCCAGAATTTCTGAATCTGGCTGGCTGGAAACTGTGTTCAGCAATTCCAAAATTGATTGTGACCCCGAGCTGTAATTTACCCCCAACATTAAGCAGCACACATAATAATAATTGCCTCCCCCCTTGCTGTGGAGCTCCAGATGCATAAATGGCACTGATGCAATAACTGCAGCTGGAGAAATTTCTACTCAGATAGCAACCATTCCATCTGAGGGTTTTCACTCAGCACATGCAGACTTTACAACAGTCCTACTACATTTGCAAATGGTTACCAATGAATATTAGAATTTTCTTTGGATGGGGTGGGTTACTGGTAAGATAATGTACCCCATCTTTGCTCAGAATGAACCATCGCTACTAAAGGATCTGCATTTGGGCCACATTTGATCTACTAGTGTGGCATAAGCCAGGAGTAATTCCACTGATTTCACTGGTCCTGACTCGTGCTGGTGTGGCTATGATCCAAAGGTGACCAAAATGGGAGGACTGAAGGATCCAAACATACCTCCACAATGAAAATATTCTGGGTCTGCTTATGTTTCTAGCACCCCCCTTTCCTGTCCCATTGTTTTCCGTCTCCACAGAATCTGCAGAGGTAAGAGTGGGACATGGAGTTGGGGCTGGGAGTGGCACCAAGATGCACAATTTTGGGTCGGATGCTGGAGAGCAAATGGGAAACATCTGGCAAAGACGCATAGCCTGGGAAACAGGCAGGATTCAGAACCACATGTGACAAGCCACCAGGGTGGGGCGGGGGACAAGACATCAGCAACCGAAGGGGGTGAAGTGTAAGGAGATATCTACACACAGGGCACCAGCTGCCACAGAGTGAGTGTATGGCCACAAACTTTCCCTTCTATCCCTCCTCCCACCATTCAGAGTGAACTTCTACTCCCCCAAGCTGTTATCAGAACCAGTCCTTTGGGGCCTGTCTCCACCGAGTTGGGGTGGAGTTGTTTGCCTTTGTTGTTACCCTTTTACATTGAGAAGCACGGAACAAACTTATCACACATCAGAAGTGCTTAGGGAGAGCTCAGAGAATATTAACGAAAGTTTGGTTGTGATTCAGCTACCGTAGTTGCATTGGATGAGAAAGTTGAAATCTACAGTTCAAGATTACAGGAGGCTGTGGAAAAATATGGTATCCAGCAGCTAACATAAAGTGCAAATATTTCACTATCCAGGGATCTCTAATTACTAATAATGTACACGAACAGTGTGATATGTCCTTACAATTGCAGAATCCTTTTCAAAGATAATCTTTAATAGTTTATTTGACAACCTGTAAAAATTATAGAAAATTATTAGTCTTGAGAATTATAAAAATCCCCCTACTACAGTCAAACAATAAAATTATAATTACCTGTGGGTAATTGAAATTTAACTGTTTTTTATTGTATATTACACATCAATAGCAACATAAGTTCGAGAGGGGTTTTTTCTTCTTTTTTCCTCCTTTTCTTTTCCTTGCAGAAGCAAGGAAAATGGCCTGCATTGCTGCTAGTTTGTGAGCTCCTGTCACAGTGCAGAGCTTGAACAATTTCAATTAAAGCTGGATGTTTGAGACTGTCATTAGACCCACACTAAATTACATATCTGTAGTGTTAAAAGTAAAGAGTAAAAAAGCTTATTCTTCGCTGCTTCACCCTGGTCTACACTAGAGAGTTATTCTGAAATAACTCCCCTTATTCTGAAATAACCAGGCAAGAACCCACACTGCCCTATTGCCAAATAATAACTCTTATTTGTCAAGAGGAATATCGTGTATTTCAAAATTGTTATTTCAATATAGTGTTAGTGTGGACACTCTGGCCACACCCCTGGGTACTCCAGTGCTCCCATTCTCCTGCAAACTTGAAATCTGCACGTAGAAGGGAAAGGACTTGTGGCACCTCATAGGTCCTGCCAGCCCCATGCGACACAGCACCCTTGAATGCAGCCATAGCAGACCCCAGCACTCCGGCTGTGCCCTCCACAGATGCCAGCATATCTGCAGCCCTTGGACAGGGGCGAAAGAGGGCACTTACCTGGACTGGAGCAGAGATCCTGGATCTCATTGAGGTCTGGAGCGAGGATACCAACATCCAGGATCTCTGCTCCAAGAGGTACAATGCAGAGAAGTACAGTTGGTTGGCCACCAGCCTGGACCAAAAGGGACACAGATGGACCCTGGACCAGACCAGAATGAAGATCAAAAAGCTCCAGCAGTCGGACACAAAAGCCAAGGAGGAAAGTTCCTGCTTTGGGGCAGCACCACACACCTGGGGTATGTCTAGACTACATGCCTCTGCCGACAGAGGCATGTAAAATAGGCTACTCAACATAGTCAATGAAGCGGGGATCTAAATATCCCTGGCTTCATTAAAATAAAAATGGCCACCGTGCTGTGCCGGCTCAGCTGATTGTTGACATAGTGCGCAACTCAAGACGCGGATCAGTCAACAAGGGAAGCCTTTGTCAACCTCTGCCTTATGCCTATTGAAGGGCTCTTCCGAAAGAGGAGGCTTTTCCGAAATTTGACCCAGTGTAGATAGGCCAAATTTCGGAAAAGCATCTTCAGCAAAAACAATCGGAAAAAGGTACACAAATTGCAGAACGTAATTTGAATACCTTTTTCCGATACAACTCCGTAGTCTAGATGTAGCCTGGTTGTCCCACAGCTGCAGGTCAATGCAGTTCCACTAGTCAAAACTGGTCTTCCTCCACCAGAAGCAGCATTCCACGGTGTGCCAAAGATGGAGGGGAATTTGGTGTATCAGGAGAGCCAGGGCCTGGGTCCCCCTGTCTGGGCTGGTTGT